>NW_020954751.1:21421184-21448085 GCF_900497805.2 Vombatus ursinus | reverse complement strand
TTAAAACATTTGCCCAGAATACTACTGTATTCAGACCTAAAAGCAATGAAACCTTACTCCTGCTGTCATTCATTTATTCAATGAAGATTCGTTGGATGGATGAATGAGTGGATGGATGGATGGATGGATGAATGGATGGATGGATGGATGAAAAAAATATTTATTGAATATGTGTTATATGCCAAGCTCTGTGCTAAATGTTGGGGATATAAACAGAAAAAGTGAGACAATTCCTGCTCTCAAGTAGCTTACATGCTAATTGGGAAAGATAACACATAAAGGTTCATCTGCATGGTGAATAGAAAGTTCTGAAACTCCTGAGGCTGCAGCAGTGGTGCAGATGGTAAGAGACACAAGTCCTTAGACGGAATGGCAGTGTCAGGGGAATTCATGTAGAAGCAGGGAATATGCAAGGCCTGGGGCACTTTGTGAAGCAATTTCAGGGTAAATGGTAACATGTGGTACTTTCCCATTTTATCTGAAGGAATAGAGTTGTTGACTCCCATTTCAATGAAGGAGAAATTGAAGGAAGAAGGATGCCTGAAGTGATAGCTAATCTTCCAGCTGGCCAACAGTCCCACATGAGCTCTGGGGAAAACCAAGTACTAGGTTCTGTTTTCTAATTTTTCATTCTTTTGGATTTGTTTTACAGTGTCTTGATTTCTCATAAAGTCACTAGCTTCCAATTGCTCTATTCTAATTTTTAAGGAAGTATTTTCTTCCGTAATCTTTTGGACTTCCTTTTCCATTTGGCCAATTTTGCTTCTTAGGGCATTCTTCTCCTCATTGGCTTTTCGGACCTCTTTTGCCATTTGGGTTAGGCTATTTTTTAAGGTGTTATTTTCTTCAGTATTGTTTTGGGTCTCCTTTAGCAAGCAGTTGAATTGTTTTTCATGATTTTCTTGCATCACTCTCAGTTTTTCCTCTACTTCTCTTACTTGTTTCTCAAAATCCCTTTTGAGCTCTTCCAAGGCCTGGGACTGATTCATATTTTTCTTGGAGGCTTTGGATGTAGGAGCTTTGGCTTTGTTGTCTTCTTCTGGTTGTATGTTTTGATCTTCTTTGTCACCAAAGTAAGATAATGTAGTCTGTTTTTGCCCTGCTTACTCATGATCCCGGCCAATTACTTGAGTTTTAAACTCTTTGTTAAGGTCAAAGTCTGCTTCCAATGTGAAGAGTGTACTGTCCCAAGCTTTGGGGTTTGTACAGCTGTTTTCAGAGCTACTTCTAGGGTCCTGCAAATTTTCAGTTCTTCCAAGGTGGTATGATAAGGGGCGAGATGTTTTCTCTCCCCCACCACAACAAGCTCCACCACATCAGCGTTCCTCCTCACCCCAGGACTGCTCCTCAGAACTGTGGCCCAGATCCAAGCACCAGTAAAGCAAGAGATTTCTGTCTCAGCATGGGCAAAGAGATCCCTGCAATCTCTGTCTGATCAACCACTTCATTCCCCCTCAGTCTGTGGGCCTCAAGCTCAGCAAAAAGCCACAGCCCTGGACCGTGCTTACAGGCTGAGACCTAGCTCCTCTCTCACCGCAGTCACAGACTTTTCCCACTGACCTTCTAAGTTGTCTTTGGAATTCAGGGGTTGAGAAGTCTGGAAACTGCCACAGCTGCCGGCGATTCAGCCCTCTGAGGCCTGCTCCAGGTTCGCTGCGGCCTGCGTGCCCATGCAGAACTATGCTCCTCTCCCGGCCTGGCGCGAAATACCTTCCTGATCAACCATCCAGGCTGTCTTTGGCTGGAAATTTGTTTCACTCTGTCTTTTTGTGGGTTCTGCTGCTTTAGAATTTGTTTAGAGCCATTATTTTAGGTATTTGGATGGCTTTGGGAGAGAGCTCAAGACAGTCACTGCTTTCCCTCCACCATCTTGGTTCTGCCCCACAAATCCTCAAGTACTAGGTTCTGAAGAAAATACAGATGTAAATGAGACACGTTGCCCTCTCTCATAGGCCTTACAATCCAAGAGGGTTGTACACATGTTCATGGACAAACATAGTACAAATGGCAATATGATCTAGTGGATGGAGAACTAGCCTCAGAACCAAAAAGTAGAGGTCCAGCCTCTGACACTACAAGCTATGTCAGGCCTGCACAACATACCGCCCACAGGCTGCTTGTGGCCCACCAAAGGATTTTGGGTGGCCTCTGAATAAGGCAGAGGATGTGAAAGAAAGTAAATGTGTAACGAGTGCTTTGTCCATGCCCCACTTAATCTGCTTTACACTAGTCACTATTTTGCCCATCATGTAACTTGGCAGGTGAGTTGCCACTGTGCACTCTCTCCTGTTTGTTGCATGACCTGCAGCAACCAACTATTGTAAGTCTGTCTCTAGTTGGAGAGGAGCAAGAGTTTTCTCTGTGTTTTTTGTCATTACTGGCATTGAACAGGAACAAAGTAAGTGCATCTGCATGCCAACACAGCTGATGCCCACTATGTGAAGAGTGGCAACAATGAGAGAGGTTTGTCCTATCCCTCGCTGTGCAGCTACCCTCCCCATTACATGAGTGTCTGGCGCTCTCTCCAAGGTTGGACACAGTTCAGTATTTATTTGTATGTGAGCAGTTGTTGTGGAAATTTTGTGGTTCTAACATTGAAGTTTTTGGATGACTTTGTAAAATGGCTGATAAAAAGAAATGGAAGATTGAATCAGAAGACAGAGTGTTTAATCTGGAGCAGACAAATAGATACTTGTTTACTTACATGAGAGACAACATATTGTGCCTTATTTGCTGAGAGGTAATAGCTGTTCCAAAGGAATATAATCTTTCTCACCATTTTGAAAGCAAATTGGACACCAATGAAAAACAAATTAAAGCATCCAAATTGTTGAAAAATCTCAGTGGGGAATAATGGTTTTTCAAGAAAGCAAACTCAAAATGAGGAGGCTACTAAGGTTAGCTTTCAGATTTCTCAAGAAATTGACTTTAAACATGATTCCAGAGTATGATAAACTGATTGCTGACAAGAAGTGTAATGTATCCCATTAACTAAATGGAAACAGTAAGAAAACCTGAAAAATGTATTAAAACTTGTATCACTTAGCAAAGTAATTTTTAACATTAATGTGATTTCATGACAAATATTAAGGAATAAGTATAATTAATTGATATTAATTCAAAATTTCCATTTTTTAATATTATTTGGGAAATAGTTTAATCATTAATTATACCTTTACTTGGAAAATGAGCCACTAAAAACCTATCTACAGCCTGAAGAAGGTTAGCCTATTTTTATTTTGGCCCCTACCTGCTGCCAAGTTGTACAGGTCTGGGCTATGTGATTAATCTTTCAATGCTCTAGATTAGAGGTATCCAACTCAGATGGAAATAGGTCTTTGCCAACAGCATATTGACTTAGAAAAACCACAAATTAATATTATCTATATTATTTTGTGTTTTTATTTATTTCATCAAACATTTCACGATTACATTTTAATCTACTTCCAGTAATACTAGGAATTATATCTCTGCTCTAAGCAATTCCTAAGACTATAACTTTCAGAGAAGGTACTGACTTGAATTAATAGAGGGAATATCCTCATCTGGGAATTCCCTGTATCAGGGGTCGGGAACCTATAGCCTTGTGGCCCTTTGAACAAATGGATTTCTGTGAAGTTTGGATTCAGTCAAAGGGTCGCACTTGAGGACCTAGAGGACCACATGTGGCCTCAAGGCTGCAGGTTCCTCCACCCCTGCCCTATATCAAGAGAGTCATAGGTCTAATCCCTATCCCTATTCTGCAATATGTTAGACAAATTTAAACATGTTAAGACAATAGTAGAAATATTGTGTAGTTAACTGGGGACTGGTCTTGGAGTCATGTAGACTAAGAGGAGTGGTCTTCTAATTTATTTTTATTTTAGAATTGCTTTATATTCTTAAAAATTATTGAGAACCCTTTTATATTATTGAAAATTATTGATGATCCCAAAAAACTTTGGTCTCTGTGGGCCACATTTATGGAAATTTACTATATTTGAAATTAAAACTAATATATTTTTTAAAATATTCATTTTAATTCATTTAAAGCTAACAATAATAGTAATTTCATTCCATGTTAACAACATATTTTATGAAAACTAACTATATTTTCCAAAACAAAAAATTAGTGAGAAGAATGATGCTGTTTTATATATTTCTGCAAATCTCTTTAATACGATTTTAATAGAAAACAGCTGGATTCTCATATCATCTTCTGTAATCAATCTGTTGTGATATGTTATTTTGTTTGAAGTATATGAAGAAAATCTGACTTCATGTAGATATGTAGTTGGAAAAAGGAGTTGTTATTTTGACCTTGTAGATCCCCTGAAAGTGTCTTGGGAACCCCAGTTTTTAATAGACCAAACTTTGAGAACCACTGATCTACTTAGAGTAGAACTGGCTGTACAATACTGGGCAAACCCCTTAACTTCTCAGTGCCCCCAGACAACTCTGTAAGATTGGAATTTGCAAAACCTGTGCTGATCTGCCATTCAGTAGATTGAAAGATTTTCCACCCTGAGAGCTCCTTATACTGATGGAATCATAAATTTAGAGAAACTTCCATCAAAAAATAAACAAATAATTTGAGCCCTAGTTTAGAGTACTTACTACATCATTCTTCAAGAATTGACACATGGCTATTTGATCATGCCATAGTACAGTACAGATGCCCAGAGTAAGTGGGCAATAGTACAGTATCAACAAATGAAGATCCAGATGTTCCAAAGGGATGCTTCTTAAATTTCAGCTTCATAAGTAAAAGCAGAGTGTCCAAAACAATGGAGCCAATGGTCCTGCCATGCTCTGTCTTGAACTTGCCAAATCTGGAGTCTTATATTTAGTTCTAGGTAGCAAATTTGGGGAAATGACCTTGACAAACTGAAGTGAACTGACCAGAGCCAGCCAGATGGTGAGAGGAGTATTCAAAGATCATTTCCTGATTTCCCAATTAGTGCTCTCCCTTCTCAAATCACCATGTATTCTGCACACAGATTATACTTCTACTCAAGAATCACTAGTAGAACTAAAAAAGACCTCAAAAGTCCTCCTTTCCTCATGTTACAGATAAAATTAAGTCCCAGAGAGATTTAAGTGACTTCTAAGATCACACAAATAGTAAGTATTGGGAGATAGGATTTGAACCTAGATCCTCTGACCTCAGAGTCAGTGTTCTTTCCAGTATACTATGCTGAGAATATATGTAACTCTTTGGTCCTGATGAAAAACAGGATGATTTTTGTCTTCATATCTCAAAAGCCCAGGGTACTGCTTTGTACATAGTAGGTGCTTTAAAACACTTGAATCAAAATTAATAATGTACATAAAAACATTTTGCAAACCTTTAAGATACTCTAAAAATGTTGGGCTATGGGAACCCACACTTCTAGTTGAGAGAAGCTATGTCATGCACAGTCGTATCACCCAGGGTCCCTCTTTTCTCTATTTTATTACCCTGTTTCCTGTGGGATTTAATAACAGGGATGGGGATGAGGAATTTCCACAGCATCTATTATAAAGAAGCTAAGATAATGGCTAGTGGTCATTCTCCTCACCCCCAATGTTTGTCTCGTGCATTCGTCCTATTTCCTGCTCCCGCTGATGCTATTTTGCCTCTGTAGAAGCAGCTATTCTCTGTATCACCTCAGGGCAATCTTTTCTCATCCAAATATGCAAACTTCCCCTCCTGGCTAGGTTTCCAAGAAGGAACAAACTTGTTTTCTTCTTATATTTTCCCCCATCTACATTAAAAACAGTAATTTGACTTCACACAGTTCCAGTCATTTAAAGTGTAGTGGACTTGAGATAGGAGAGCAATTTCCATTCACAGCATAATGCAATGGAAATTATTAGAGGCAAATGAGATTTCAATTGTTTTCAATTTTTAGAGCTTTTTTCTGAAGTTCTCATGTGTTATTGGCTGCTGCTGAACACTATGAGATGCAGATAGCCTGGCATCCCCTCAGACAAAGATAACTCCAGTATCATTCAGTAGAACTGGGAAACAAGGATGCAGGTACCTTCGCTGCATCCCAGACAGGCACAGCAAGGCCTTTACACTGCAGCGCACCCACTGCAAAGTCTGATTCCCCCTGCAAAGGTGAGAAGATCCCTCAGGGAGAGTTCCATGTATTGAAGTTAAAAATAATCTCGACAGCCTCATTAAGGGGAAATTCTTAGCAGGCAACAAAATAAATTGAATTCCTTGTCAAACAAGTTCATTTTTGACTTCAGGGTTAACCCTTGGAGAGAATGAATCAGGGGGATCAGAGTTGGAAAGAACCTGAAAAACCATCGAGGCTAAATTGCTTGTTTCAAAGGACTTTAAAGGTTAAGTAAAATAACCAAGGTCACACAGATACTTAATGGTAGAGTCTGAGCTGTACAAAAAGCATGAGTTTAACTGGTTGCAGTTAAAGGCTTTTAGGGGCATATGATGTGAATTTGAAGCCCTAGCTCCATGCAGGTGGCCCAATTCTTCCATCCCCATCATTTTTAGACTTCCTATATCTTCTGTTGTCCTCATTATATTCCATGAAATCTACAAGACAATAGGCTCACCCATGCCCACTAGGTGGTGAGGTCACTATTCTGTTCCTTCATTCTGTTCCCCTTTATTAACTTCTACAGAATTCACAGGGTGATTATAAAAAAAAAAGCAATTTAAAAACTGAATTTTTTTAAGAAAAAAAGACCTATTGATTCTCTTAGTGACAGGGATAGGGTCAGAAAGGATTATATAATGGAAAGAATATTGACAGAATTTGGAATCAGATGATCTGAGTTCAAGTGACCTTGAAATCTCTTACCCTTTTTGTGCCTCAGTTTCCTCATTTGAATGTAATGCTGTTTTGCTGTTGCCAAGGAGACCAAGATGTTTAAGAGAATGTTTTTTAGTTTCAACCAGAAGTTTTTCATTGTTCCCCTTTTCAACACCCAACAAAGTTTTCCTGACTGAGTAACTAGAAGGGCCAGACTTGGATTCAAAGGCTTTTTCCTTCTCATTTTGGATTTGTATTGAAGACAAAATGAGAAGACAAGAAAAGAGAAGGAAGGACAGGGAAGTGTAGCAAGAATAATAGCTGCAGAATAATTGGACCAGTGGATAAAAAACTGGACCTGGAGTCAGGAAGACCTGAGTTTAAATCCACTATCAAACACTTAGCAGCTATGTGACTTTTGGCAAGTCATTTAACCACTGCTTGTTTCCTCATCTGTAAAATAGGGATAATAATAGCATCTACCTCCCAAGATTGTTGTGAGGACCACATGAGAAAAAAGCATTTAGCATAGTGCCTGCCATATAATAAGCACTACATAAATGTTAGTTGTTGTTATCAATCTGAATCAATTTATCAATTACCAAGTTGTTGTTATCAATCTATATGTGTCACTGTTAAGATAAAGAGGAGAGGGCAATAGGAAAATACCCAAAAGGGGGCAAGAAATAGATTTAAAACTGAATTATTTTTTCCAGAGTTTAATCTCTAGCTGGGGGCTTAGAGCTATAGAAGAAAAAGTTTTTGATTCATTTTTTAATACTCAAGATCAGAAAAGTATTATTTATATTGTGATTGCCTAGCAATGAGGCAGCAGTAGTGGCAGCTCTAACTAGCTATCATTAGCTAGATGGGGCTCAATCATCTTCAAATGCTTAATGTGAGAGAAAATTCACTTCCAAAGGGGAGTCAAAGAAGTAGATGGATATAATCATGCCAAAGGAGAGATCCATCCCAGTCTTCTCAAACCCAAAGGGAGAGTTAGAAAGCATGATTGATAGTACTGTCAGCCAGTGCATTAATGCAACATAGATATTTATCACCCCACCATTGCTAAATGTAAAATGAAGTAGTCAGATAAAATGAGATCTAAGATCACTTCCAGCTCTAAATACTATGATACTATGAATATTTCTCTTTCTACATATGCTACATACAGTTTTGAATGAAACAACTAATCGTATTATCTAAATAATCCAAGCCAAAAACTCATAGTCCCATAGAATATACAAAGTGAGTGAAGTATGAGACTAACATTTATTTCCTATAAACAAAAGAAATGTTATACACCAAAGGCTTTCACCAGCTCACATTGACAGAAACTTGAAACTGGATCCAGTCATTATTTGTGTTGTTGTTTGGTCAATTAATTATGTCCAACTCTTCATGACCCTATTTAAGGCTTTCTTGGCAAAAATGCTGTAGTGGTTTTTCATTTCCTTCTCCAGTTCATTTTAAAAATGAAGAAACTGACATGGTTAAGTAACTTGTCCAATATCAAACAGCTAAGTAAGTGTCTGAGGCCACATTTTAACTCACGTCCTCCTGATCAGTAATTTATACCTGTTGTTCTCTTTAACATAGATTGGCAAACTTAAACAAGCTCAACAAACAGATGTGCTAATGACTATTACATTCTGCCTGGAAGTTGAAATTTAAATATCAGAACATAAAAGATTTTGTGGAACTGCTGGATATTATTACATTTCACCCTAGTTGTGAATTGTCCAAGCAATGCCAATTCCCTGTCTTCTGGCAAGGCAAGCTAGAACTTGGGTTCCCTTGCAGAAGTCAAGTCCACATGAGGATACTGATGGAACCAGTATCTCTAAACTTTCAAACTCACTCATGTGTCCAGTCTAATGCTGGACACATCCATCTCAGGATTGCTGTTTACTTACTTGTGATTAAGCAAAGATACACAAAGCAGAGGAGGCCACCAGAGACCTGACTAGCTGAGTCTCCCTGTTGTAGTTGCCACATGGAAGTAGTTATCAGAGCTGGAATAAGGAAAAGACCACCAGTTACTCTCCCCAACTAACCAATAAGAAGCTTGAAGTATAATAACATGTTCTGCAAATGGGAAGAGAAAAAAAAGATACGTAAGACAGGATCATTGCTGTTATGAGAATTTTTTTAGTCTTGATTTCCTCTTACTAATTTTTATTATTTGGGGGTAAGTCAGGACTGTTTCTCCTGGTTAAGAGGTTATTGAACTGGCTGATAGCTGGCCCCATGGGATGTGAAAAATTACTTAAGGCCTCAAACATTCCTCAGATAAGAAGCCAAAAAGAGAGTTAAGGCTTCCCAAGTATTTGACCTGAGGATGGTTAGTGGTTGGTTGTTGTTCCTTGTGATTGAAAAGGACCAAAATGATATCACTATGTCAGGGTCAATGCACAGTGAGTCCAACTCTGGTTGATCTGACCAATTTGAGCTCGGAAGGCTCTACTACTGTTCAGGCACAAAGAGTCCATATGAACATATGGAATGGAGATTTCCTAAATTTGTCCATCTTTTGTTTCTTTTGAGCTGCTTCTGCCATGTCTCCCATTCGATTCCAAGTTCTTCAGAGAGCTCTTGAGAGTATCCTTGCAATTTGACTTGAGGAAGGATTTATCTGACATCAACTCTGTGGGCATGCAAATCTCTCCTCTCAATCAGCCCATTATGAACCCTCTAAATATAATTTAATGTAATTGTAATCTGACTTAGTTTACTGAATTAGGCTTGTTCCCTTACTGGATGAATGAGATTCTGACTTGGCCTAACTAAATTTGTTCAACTTTTATGACATTGAAGGAAGCATGGAATTATGAATCTGTCTTTTAAAACTTTTATAGCCTAAAAGAATGTATGAGTTTGAAAAATGTAAAATAATTATTTCTCTGTCATTTCGATATAATTTTGTCTATTGAAAGCATCTTTAGAATCCTAATTTTTTTCAGAATTTTTTTAACTTCCTGCATCTGTGTTTAAGCATAATAAAACCTAGGTTTTTGCTTCTATAATTTCTACATCATGTTAGATACCTTTTTTCAGGAGCAGTAACCTACAACATGAACTCAAAGAGGAGATATTTGTCCCATAACACTAACTTTTAAAAGTCTACAAGCCTTGGCTCTCCCTTCTCAGGGGCTAATAAGAGGATTGTTTCGTCAATTTTCCCAAAAAAGGTTATTGTCCCCAAAGGCCCCTTATCCCTGCATACATGGTTGACCAGAAGTATCTAAGGGCTTTGTCATCTTAAAAACACCTCCAAGGGTTGAGCTATCACTTATGCTTGGCCAATATAAGACAAGGAAGTTCTGAAAACTCTCTATGGAACCCCTGATTATTTCTGGTTTTTACCAAGCTGGACATGTCAAGAGAATCAAAAAACAAATATACGCCTGCCAAGGATACAAACTGAAAACTGCCTTTGAGATGTAAAATATAGAAACATCTCATGATGTTCTTTGGACACTAAGCCTACTACCTTTCAGCAGTCTGAGAAAACTGTCAAGATTCTGTAATCTCTGGCCTAAACAATCCTCAGAGAATACAAAAGGACTGAGAAGAGACAGTCAAGAATTCCAGTGTCATTTTATAGCACAACTTCATCAGGGCCCATCCCTTTGGTATAAACTATGCCTAAGACCTCTGGCATTTTTCAGCACAATCTAGTGAGGCAGACTTTCTCCATGGACGAACACAAGGGAACACAGTCAAAGTCAGAGTGAATGTGAAAGCAACCTGGATAATCAGACTCTCCAGAGCAGGTATTGTCTATCCACAAAGGGCCTCACCTGGCTTTTCTCATCTCCAACAAAAATTAACCCTGTTAGCATTCCAGAACATGGCCCAGTTTAGATTCCCCACATTAGACACTTGGGCAACCTCTGCTTTTATAAAGTGGCTATAAGAAGCTTATGAAATATTGGCAACAGCTGCTGGCTTCCTAGCCCATCTGTCACTTGCCCTACATTTCCCACTGTGGCAACATACACTATTCTCCAAGGTCTGATATAGTGAAAAGTAGTCTCACCTTTCAATGATATGCTAAGCTATTTCAAAGACCATGTGCAACCCATGAAATTGATAAGAACCTTGCTAAAATAACTCTGCCAGCACTACTTATATGTGGAACTGGAAAAGTGAGATTTAGGCAGGAAGAGTTGGCACTCTTAAACCACACTGTGGACCACTCAAGGGTAAATATATAACACCTGAAAAATGAGACCATCCTGTTATCAACAAGGTTCATGACCTCCAAAAAATCTGCAGCTTTTCCTGGAATTTCCCTGGTCTTATCACCATTTCACTGCACATCTATAGCTTGAAATAATAGCTTGAGAGCTGAAAGGGAACTCAGAAGCCAACTAGTTCCAGCCACTTATTTTTACAGATGAGGAATCTAAAGTTCAGAGAAGTTAATTTGTTGATTATACTAAAGTTCTTGCAACTAGTAAGCGCCAGAGCCAGGATTTGAACCCAGATCTTCTTATTTGAATGTCAATACTAATTGTTATTATTACTACCATTATTATTAGTTATCATTGTATGTAAACTCTCTCACCTTGAAATATCTTTTACCAATGCTATTTCTTTTCTCAGAAACCACCTGCAGCACAGTGAAGCCATAAAATCTCAGGAAGAGAGATGCTGACCCTCAAAGTTACCTTTGGGGTAAATCAGAAAGATGTTGAAGTAACCTTATACCCAGTCATCAACCAAACTGACCACCACAATCATAAGTCAACCCAGAAACTCAATGAAAGACAGACCCAGTAAGCCTTTGACACATACTGGCTGTTTAACTCTGAGCAAGTTTCTAAATCTCTAAGTGCTGTTGGCAACTCTCCAAGACTGTAAAGTTATGGAGAAGGTGTTGCCTACATTTGTAAAGAGAGCTTCCTTTTCTGGAAGTTTCTTACATCAATGAAATAATGGCTCCAGTCTTTATCCCTAGGGAGAGAAGAATCATATAAAATTACAGAATTATAGAATCTAAAAAGTCAAATGGGACCACAGAAGTCATCTAGTTCAGCTGGTAGTTGAATAGTCAGCCCATTGACCACATCTCTGATAAGTGGCTGTCCAATGTCCACATGTATCTAACAATCTTCATATTAGCCAGGCTGGTCTCCTCCTTACACTTCACTTTTCAAATTCTGCTTTTGCTTGCTCCAATCGCTCTGCCCACAGTGTCCCCCACTCCCCTCACCCATATCCTCACCATCCTTCAAGACATAGTTCAATCCAACTTTTCTCCTCTCTCCTAACCCATTTCTGCCAGACCACAGTGATCTCTTGCCTGGTCTGATCTTCTCCAGCCCTGATTGTCTATCCTGAGGTCTTGGCACACACAGACATACATGGCTATTTATATTTGCATGTGTCTCTATTTTTATTATTATAACTCTGTGGTAGGCTCTGTGCCTCATGGCTCATTTGTTTCCTTTCCAAATAGTAGGCGCTTGACCTATTACTTCACCTTCCCAAATTGGTATGTAATTTTCAATTTTTAGCACCAATACCAGCCTGACCTAAGGGATCTTCCCAAGAAGAGGGATAATGTCTGAGCCCCACTGCCAGACAAAAGAGGAGGCTGGATAAACCCTTATCAGGTATGTGTTAAGATTCTTTCAGGGAAGCTAGGTGGTACAGGTGGACAGAGCACTGGCCCTGGATTCAGGAGGACCTGAGTTCAAATCTGGCCTTAGACACAATTAATACTTACTAGCTGTGTGACCCTGGGCAAGTCACTTAACCCCATTGTCTAGCCAAAAAAAAAAATACTTACAGGATTCTTTCTCAGGTATAGGAAGGACTGTATGGCCAGAAATGTTCCTTCAAACTGAGATTCTGTCATTCTTTGATCAGTGGAGACACTAGCAGATATGAGAGGAGGGTGGCGATTGTGAAGGAGAATGGGAAATGGAATGCTGGGCATAATTGCCAGCCAGGAGAGAACACATGACAACATTCCTATCAGTGCTGATTCATTTTGATTAGTTTCTAGTTCCTACTCTCATTCCCAATGCGGCACCTCCTTTGAATATGGTACTTTATGCCTGTATTGCTATATCCTCTCTCCTCATTTGACTCTACTCCCAATCCTGCTCTAGAAAGATATTTGGACAGAATGTAGCCTTCAAGATGACAGCACCGCTCTCAGCACACATCAGTATGCTCTTTGATCTGCCCTGATGTATGTCTCTAAGATCCCCATTTCTTCCAGTCAACAACATTGTAGGAGAGTAAAAATATGACTGAATTTGGGTTCAGAAAGGCCTAGATTCAAATCCTGTCCATGCCATTTACCACATTGAAGTCCTTGGCAGTTACTTAATCTCTTGGGCCTCCATTTCATCATTTTCAAAAATGAAATACTTAAGGCTCAAAGAGTTTTTAAGGTCATTTCTAGCTCTAAATCCTATTCTTCAATAAGTTTGCAAACACCCCTCAAATACTAAAACAATAAGAGAAAATTCTCCAGAGTCATAGGTAAACTCTCTATGGAAAATTGATAGGAAAATATGAAGAATTGCAAAGGGTGGAAAGATGGGAAGAGATTTCAGCAATCATTGGCAGAGGGAGGACCCATACTGATGAAACCACATAGCAATAAAAATACTACTAATAATGATATTATACATTTGCACAATTAATTTAATTTTTGCTAATTGTATCCACATCTGTTATGTCATTTTCTGATAAAAAACAACCTGTAGAGTAGTACTAAGTAGGACATATGTTATTGTGTCCATTTGACAGATGAAAATCATAGAGAGGTTAAATAGACTGCCTGAAGTCACAAAGTGAGTCATGACTGAATAGGGAATAACATATGTGTTGTTTCATTTCTTACCTATGGTTTTCCTTCAGTTTACATTACATTTTGTGTGGAGATGACCAACACATTAAAAAAAAGATTAGTGAGCAATACAAGTAAGTATATTGTGGTGTTTTTGGGTTTTTTTTGGATGGGGCAAGATATTTATTGTTTAAAAGAATAGATTAATTAGTACACACATTTTAGAACTGAAGGGGATTTGAGAGATACCATGCCTTCATTTATGAAACTGAAACCCAGGAAAATGAAGTAAACTGTACAAGATCCAAATGCTGGTTAGTAGAAGAGCCCAGACTATAGCCCGGGTCCTCTGATTCCCAGTCCAGTGCTTTATTTTAATGCCGATCCAAGACCAGAAAGGGCTGAACTTTCTTCTGACTTCCAATATAATCAATCAGTGGGCACTTGTGGACCTATTGGGCACCAGGCATGCTAAGTGCAGGGGATATAAAGACAAAAGCAAAAACACCCCTCACCTCAAAGGACTTGCAGTCTAGCCATGAGAGACAGCACATCTATATGCAGGGCCATACAAATATATGCAAAAATATATGAAAGGTGATGGGAGTGGGTGATGAAGGTGGGAGACAAAACAGCTGGAAAGGGGAGAAAGTCTGGCAAAAGGTACCTTTCTCAATGGTGTATAGGACATTTCTTGACAGTGGACACTTGATAAATGCCTGTTGACTTGATTTAAACTCTCCAAGCTTCCCTAGGCTGCTGGAGCTTAGCAAAGTCTTTTCCTGACTGACTGCTGTCCACCATTTATTATTTAGATAGCCTTGCAATAGTGGTAGAAACTGGGCTGGTGATTCCACTGGTGTAGAGAATTCTCTGGTGAGGAAATCCTCCTCCTAATGCAGTTCAGCACCTCGTCTAAAACATATAATCTTAGGGTGCTGCCTTTAGCACTGAGAAGGGATGTGACATACCCAGGGTCACATAGCCAGGACATGTTCCAGGTAATCTTGGCTCTTACGTCAGCTTTCTATTCACTATTTCTCAATGCCACATCAACTCATTATACCTATATTAATTGTGCCCTATGCAGCCCCTCTGCAGCTGACCTCCCTACCTTTCTTGTCATTATTGAGGGTACTGCCATCCTCCCTACCCAGGCTCTCAGCCTACATAATCCATGTGTCCTTATTCTCTTTCACCTTCTATATACAATCTGTCCCCAAGTCCTTTCAGTTCTTTAGAATTGATTTTGAACCTTCATTTGCAACATCTCTCTTCTAAGCCTTCTTCTCTCCTCTAACACTACAATTACCCTGGTCCATAAAAAAAGGCAAAGATCTCCCATTGCATCCGTGACCATCTCCAGTGGTTTTGCTCTTTTTCTTGCCACTGGACCCAGATGGCTCCAGAGGTGAGAGTGAGGTTGGTGACTTTGCACAGCCCTCCCTCACTTAAATCCAATCCACTCGCATGTCATGGCATCCCCTCACTGATGTTGTGGTCCCCTTTGAGAACAAACAACAACAACCTAGTCCATCACCTCATACCAGAATGGTTGTAATGACCTGTTGGCCAGTCTCATTGCCTCAAGTGTCTCCCCAGTCTATCCTCCACACAGCTGTCAAATTGATCTTCCTAAAGCACAGATCTTACTGTATCACCCTCTCCCTATTCAATAAACTCAAATAGCTCCCTATTGCCTTCAGGACCAAATATAAAATCTTCTGTTTGGCTTTTAAAGTACTTCTTCAGCTAGACTTTTCTTAATCTTTCCAGTCTCCTTATACTTTACTCCCTTTCATATATTCAATGATCCAGTGACTGATATCCTTGCTTTTCTTTGCACAAAACACTCCATCTCCCATTTCATACATTTTCATTGACTATCCCTCCCCATTCCCGGGATACTCTCCTTTGTGTTCTCAGCTTCCTGGATTCCCAAACTTCCTTCAAACAGACCTCCAAATAAAATTGAACCTTCTGGAAAAGCCCTTTTGTGATTCCCCTTAATACCATTCCCTTTGTTTATTATTTCCAATTTATCCCATACATGTCTTGTTTGGACATAGTCACTTACATTTTATTTACCTCATTAGATTGTAAGCTCCTTGAGAACAGGGATTATTTTTGCGTTTCTTTGTATCCCACAGTGTCTGGCACAAAGTAGAAACTTAATTAATGCTTGTTGACTCATTGACAACCATATGTATAATTACTCTATCTGATTTGCACTTGGCATACTCTGTATGTCCCAACATGCATTTATTCTTATCAATACTACCATTATCCTTCTATCTGTCTCTCCAGCAGAGGGAGTAGGCACAGAGTACAAGACAGCAAGAATCATACTTAATAGAATCATAAAATCAGAGCATATTGGAGCCAGAAGAAATCTTAGTCATCACAATCACATAGGAGCATGAGATTCAGAGCTGAAAGGGGCATAAGGCCTCATTTAACTAAACTCCTTTATTGGGCAAATAAGATAACAAACACCCAGGGAAGTGAAATGATAGTCAAGAGTTACAAAGCTGGGCAGAACTAGGACTCAAATAGGAAAATGAAAAAAAAAGTTGCAAAAGACATTGAAGGTCATCTAATTCAACCCCACCAAAGTCAGTAAAACTGCTTCTGATTGAAGACTTTTAGTTCCAAGAAACTCACTACCTCCTGAGATATTACATTCTATTTTTGAACAGCCCTAATTGTTAAAAAGATTTTTGTTACATTGACCCCAAATCTGCCTCTCCATAGCTTCCACCCAATGGACTTAGATCTTCTTTCTATTGGGACCAAACAAAGTAAGTCTAATCCCTCTTCCATATAACACTCCAAATCTTTGAAAGCAGTTATAACATGCCCTCAAAATTTCCCCTCTAGAAGCAAAATATTGCCTAGTTTGTTTGTTTTTCCAACCTATCTTTAAATGAAATGGCTATGAGTCCCTTTGCCTCCTTGGGAACCCTTCTCTCTCTCATCAACAATTTTTCTAAGTGTGATGGCCAGAACTTTGACCAATTGGTGGGAAGAAAGAACATGGGACTTGTCTTCTGGAGTGACCTGGGTTCAAAGCCAGCCGTTGCCACTTAGGAGCTAGGTAATCTATGGTCCTGCTACTTAAGCCTGAGTTTCCTCAACTGTAAAATGGATATAATAATACTGTAACACCTATCCCATGAGGTTGTTGTAAGGATCAGTTTAGGCAGTGTTCATAAAGCATATGAGAACCTTAAAATGCCATCTAAATGTCATCCATTTATTATTAACCTCAGTTCCTAATGCAATATAAATCCATCATAACATTGGTTTCAGAAATGATGATGGTTTTAAAGGGTTTTTGTGGTAGCGTGGGAAATATACTGAGTTACTCACCAGTCCCCAAGATCAGAACTGACTGAAGGCAGTTCAATTTAAGTCACAGCTGCCTCCTTGTAGGTTTTTTTTTCTCCCCTTGTATTCTGAACTCTTTGCTTTACCTTGGCTGGGATTAGATGGGAGAAATCTATTGCTAGCATAGCACTTTGCTGCTAGCAAGTGCTGTGTCTATTTGTCCCAGTTACACAGGCTCTATTGTGTGCCTGCCAAGTTTTAAGGCAGATAAAAATCGTTTTGATTTGGTGTTTCGAGCCGCATATGTACTCTGTGTGGTCTCCTATTTTCTGCCTTCGCAAGCGTAACAATATAAACTCAGAGATATTAACCAAAAACTGGGGAGGCCTGTTTTTCCTCTGAAAAGTCAAGTCTTTAAATAATACAGGGAAATGGGTGTTTGCAGACTGCCAAGGTTGTCTCCCTGCCCCCTCCCTCTCTGGGTCAGGAGAAAGGCAGCTCTAAGAAAGCACTCTTTAAGAATAAAATTCCTCACTCTATTTCTTACCTACAGTAAGCCTTGTTTCTTGGGCAGACAATGGCTTTGTAGACCCCACCATCTTCAGAGAATGCGGTCTAAGTGGATATCGCATTTTGGTTCATATTCTTATCAGTGAGCCAACATAGCTGAAAGGATAAGATCTCACAAAGAAGACAGCAACAGGATTAAATGGATCAGCTGGGTCATTCTGCCACACATATCTCTTCTTCCTTCCCTCCCTCCTCCCCATCCCCAGTTTCATTTTAAAGGTCATACAAGGGTTGAAATTTCTATTTTCTCGTTTGGGAGGATGTTTCCATACATTAACATTTTTTTTTTATTCCCTCGGATATCTCCTTCCAGAGTAACTTGCAGTTGTAAAAATAATAACAAAAAATAGTTCACATTAATATAGTACTTTGGGGCAGCTAAGTGGCACAATATGTAGCACATCAGGACTTAAGTCAGGAAGACCTGAGTTTGAATTTGGCCGCTGACACTTGCTAGCTATGTGACCCTGGGCAAGTCACTTAAACCTGTTTGCCTCAGTTTCTTCATTTATAAAATGAGTTGCAGAAGGAAATGGCAAACCACTCCAGTATCTTTGCCAAGAAAATGCCCAAAATGGTGACACAGAGTTGGACAAGACTGGAAAATGACTAAATTATAACAACAAAGTATAGCACTTTATCTCATTGGAACTTCGTAACAACCATAGCAGGTAGGTGCAATTAATATCTCCATTTTACAGATAAGGAAACTGAGGCTCACTGAGGTTAAGTAACTTGTCCAGGGTCACATAGTAAGTTTCTAAAGCCTGATATGAACCCAGGTCTTCCTGATTGCACGTATCCACTATTTCAGCTAGCTGCCTCAAAAATTTTGGGAGCACTAATATAGAATCTCAGAGCTGGAAAAGGCCTTAGAGGCTATTTATTCCAATTTGAATTTAGTAAGACTCCCCTCTACAATATACTTGACCAATGGGAGATTTTAGGGGTAACCACTAACAACAAAGTTGAGTGACTCACCCATAGTTACATAGCTAGTGTGTGAGGCAGGGTGTAAATTAGGATCTTGCTGTCTCAGAGTCTAATTTGCTAACCACTATACCACCTAGATGCCACAGTACCTCCACAGGTTGCCCATTCAACTTTGTTAGAAAGTTTTTTTTTTCTTTTTATGAGCCTGAATTTGCTTCTCCTCACCTTCCACTCATTGTACTAGCCTTGTGTGTGGCTCTTCCCCAAATTTATCAACAGCCAGAAGTGAGGAAAGTAGTGAGCTTACACAAGTCATTCAACCTTTTGAGACTCAATTTCCTCCCCTACAAACTCATGAGATCCTAGGATGGACCTCAGTGACCATTTGATCTCAAATAATTTTACAGTTGAGGAAAGAGAAATCCAGAGAAATTAAGTGGCTTGTCCTAGGCCTCACAGGTGGTACTAATGGTCAGTTTCTTCTCCTTCTAATTCTGTATTTCCATTATACCACAGTCAAACAGTTAGGTAAGTTGATTTCTAAGGTCTCATAGCTCTAGACATCAATGAATTTAATATTTCATGTTATAATTCTAATTTTGGTCAATATCTTTACCTTTCTATATCCTGGTACCTCATGATTGCTCTAAAGTAAGAAATCCTCCCCATGCCACATATTGCCCTCAACTGGAAATTGTCAGAGTCAACAAAATCAATGGATAAAGACGGATCTCAAAAGCATGCAAACTAACAATAACTAAATCTACAATTTCATCAATATAGGAAAGTCCAGATAAGGAACCTCCTCCAGGCTATGCAGGTTAGCACCTCCTCTGTAATCGATGATCAAACGCTGAAATTTTAAGCGACTTACCTAGCTAGGATCACACAAACAATACTGTCAGAGAAAGGACTTCAAGTGTGGCTTATGCCTTTAAGGCCAATTTTCTAAATACCACATTGCCTCTCATGCAAATTAACAATATAGAGAGGAAGATGTAAATACTCTGTGGGAGCATGCAAGAGACTTTAGTTATGATAATAACGGACTATCAAACAGATATGAGGTGACAATGTAAGAAAGCAGGCAAAGGTCAATGTCATACCAATTAGCAGGAAAAAAACTAATTTCTTATTATAGAAAGATAAGAGTAGAGAATAAGCATTAATATCACAAGGAGGAAGGAATATGTAGCATCTACTATGTGCCAGGCATTGCTCTAAGCACTTTATAAATATTATCTCATTTGATTCTCACAACAACCATGGGAGGTGGGTGCTGTCATTATACCGATTTGATAACTGAGGAAACTGAGCAAAAGGACTTGCCCAGGGTCACACAGCTAATAAATATCTGAGGCCAGATAAGAACTCAGGTCTTTCCAAAGTCCAGGCTCAGTGCTTTATCTACTGCACCACTTAACTTTCCCCTAATAAAGTTAAATCCCTCATGTAAATCATCTAAAAAGCATGTATTAAATGGCTAGGACATTGTACCCAATGCTAGGGATACAAAATAAAATGAAAAACTACACCCACCTTCAAGGAATTTACATTCTATTATGGGAGAAGATGTGAAATATGTAAACTGAGAAGTATGTATGTGATAATTTAAGAACATAGAGAGAAGCATCTAATAACTAAGAATCAGGGAAACTAAGAGTCAGAACATGAAATGAGCCTTAAATGAAATTAGAGCTTCTAGGTAGAGGCTGAGCTGAGGAATAGGAGTGCATTCCAGGCATAGGAAATCCAATCTTTTTCTTTAAATGCCACCCCCCCCATCCCACTTTGCACTTACATTGTTTTTTGTCTAATTATGCGAAAGTTTCCCCTCTGAAGTTTCACTTGATGTTGGGTTAACCCACAGTTCTCTAAGGCAATGTCAATAAAACATACAAGTCCTTGACTTTGGGTCTGGAGAAAAACTGAGTAGAAAGGTTCATTAATGATACATCAGTTATGAGGGTATGAGTTGTTTTAGCTACAACTTGTGAAAACCCTATGTAACTGTGACAGTGAAGGGATTGTCTCAATTCTTACCTGGTTCAGAAAATCACTCTAAATAAGGAGTTCTTAAATGACGAACTTATCTAATATATTGGTAGCTGTATTTCAACATTACACTTAGCAATTATAGAGTGCCTACTATGTGCATGACACCATGCTAAGCATTTTTACAAATATCTCATTTGACGCTCAACAACCTTGGAAGGTAGATACTATTATTATCTTCATTTTCTAGTTGAGGAAACTGAGACAGAGATTAAGTGACTTGCCCAGGGTCACACAGCTAGTAAGTGCCTGAGACTGGATTTGAACTCTGGTCTTCTTGACTCCAGGTCTTGATTTCTGTACAAATAATCCCTTTTCCCTTTTCTTTGTTTTCTTTGGCATCAGACCAAGTAATGGTATTGTGGGGGCAAAGGGTATGCACAGTTTTATAGCCACTTGGGTGCAGTGCAAAATTGGTCTCCAGGCTGAACTAGTTCACAATCCCACCAACAATTCATTAGTGTCCCAATTTTTCCACATCCCCTCCAGCATTTGTCATTTTCTCTTTCTGCTGCCTTTCTTTTATTACTGTAGGCTTTTAGAGATAGAAATTTCCCCCTAAGTACTACTCAGTTTGATTCATCTAGCTCTGAGAGAGGAAAGTTGAGGTCCCCCATTAATATAGTTTTGCTGTCTATTTTCTCCTGTAATTCATTTAACATTTTTCTTTAAGAATTTGGATGCTATATCTTTTGGTGCATGAGTGTTTGGTACTGATATTATTTAATTGTATTTAGCAAGACATAGTTTTGCTTGATAATTTCTTTAAATGTGATGTCTAGGCGCTTTCTTTGATCATAACTTTCAGGAAATCCAATGATTCTTAGATTATCTCTCCTTGATCTAGTTTCCAGGTCAATTGTTATTCCACTGAGATATTTCATATTTTCTTCTGTTTTTTTTCATTGTTTTGGCTTTGTTTTATTGTTTCTTCATGTCTCATGGAGTCATTAGCTTCCATGTACCAATTCTGATTTTTCAGAAATTATTTTCTTCAGTGAACTTTTGTATCTCATTTTCCATTTGGCTTATTCAGCTTTTTAAGGAATTATTTTCTTAGGTACTTTTGTACCGCTTTTACCAAGCTGTTAATTGTCTTTTCATAATTTTTGTCCTTTGTTTTCATTTCTTTGCCTATTTTTTTTCTTCTACCACTCCTATTTGATTTTGAAAATCATTTTTAGCTCTTCCAGGAATTCTTATGAGCTTGTGCCCAATTCACATTTTTCTTTGAGGTTTTGCTTTTAACTGTTTGACCTCATTGTCTTCTTCTGAGTTTGTGACTTCATCTTCCCTGTCACTATAATAGCTTTTTACGGTCAGCTTCTTTTGTTGTCGTTTGTCCATTTTTCTACCCTGTTTCCTGATTTGTTAAAGTTGGACTCTGTTCCCCAGATGGTGGAAGAGGGCAGAAGGATGCTTTCTCATGCCTTGAGCTTTTTTACACTGCAGTTTTCAGAGCTAGTTCCCAAGGTAGTGTTGAAGTTTTTGGTACTTCTGAGGTGGTGTGATCTGTGGAGAGGTGTGATCACTACTTTCTTGGTCTGTACTCTGGTCATTACCTAGGAAGAACCCATCATCCCTTGGGATTACAATTGATACTGCTCCTCAGGGCCCCTTCTCCCATTGGACCAGAAATGATACTGTTCTTCAAAGTCTCTGATCCATTGGGCCCAAAAGAAGTACTGCCCCTCAGGGCTTCCACTCCCTCTTAACCAAAGTGGTCCTTTCTACCTTTGAAATAATACTAAAAGTGGGTAAAGGCAATGAAGTTGCCTATTTCGTCTTGCCTCTAGTGCTAAGACAGGACTAGTCTGTAATCTCTTTCTGACCAATTACTAGGTCCCTTTACCACCTCTGACTTGAGAGCTCCTGAAACTGCTATTGCTTTTGTCACCACCACCTACTCCCACCACTGGTATTTCATCCACATGGGCTCTAGGCCAGCCTCTTCCCCCATGTCACTCTTTCCAATCTCCTATGTTGTCGTGGGCTGGAAGAATATTTCACTGTGACCTTTTGTTAGCTCTGCCACACCAAATTTGATTTGAGGCATTATTTTAAAGCTGTCTGGAGAGGAATGTTGGGAGAGTTCAGCTGTGTGCTTTCTCTACTCAACCATCTTGGCTCTACCCCCAAATCATATAATCTCTTTGTAAAATAAAGAAGTTGAACCAAATGAACTCTGAGATTTTTTTTCTAGCTCTAAATCTATGAGCCTATGAACATCTGTGATTATAGGGAACTCTATCACCTCAAGCAACTCCAGTTCATATTCAGACATATCAAGAGTTAGGAAATTCTGAATATTGAACCTAAATGAGACTTCTCTTAAGAGGCAACATGGTACAATGTTAAGAAGATCAAGTTGGAAGACATAGATTAAAATCCCAACTCTCTGTCATTATACTAGTTGTATAACCCAGACAAAGCATTTCACCACTTTGTGGCAATTAGGCAATGAAGTAGATAGAGCATTGGACCTGGAATCAAGAAGACCTAAGTTCAAATTTAGCCTCACACTCTTATTAGCTGTGTGACCCTGGGTAAGTCACTCAACCTCTATCTTCCTCAGTTTCCTCAACTGCAAAATGGGAATATTAATATCAGCTACTTCCCTATATTGTAGGAAGGATCAAATAAGATAATATTTGTAAAATGCTTAACACAGTGTTTGCGGCAGACTAGGCATTTAATAAATGTTTGTTTCTTTCCTTACTCTAAATTTCAATTTCCTCATCTGTGAAATGAAAGGGTTAGACTAATATGATTTTGGAGTTCTTTTTCCATTCTAGATCAATAATTCGACAAACTTCCATCCTCTGGTTCCTAATTCTGCTCTTTGGGAACAATGGAAGAAAGTCTAATCCCTCCTTCCCATTACAGCCAACCCTTCAGCTATTGAAAGACAGTGGCAATATCTCCTCTAAGTCTCCTTTAATAGTAGGCATTCAATAAATGTTTGCTGCAGCTGCTGATAACATATTGGAGGAATTGCTTAGCTGTGTTTTTAATTTCCTCAATTCAATTGAATTGAATTCAACATGTATTTACCGACTCCCTATTGCATGCATAATCATCCCTATTGCTTCCTAAGAGCACCTTTAACTTTTATTAGCATGCTGTTGGTGCTACTAGGCTCCCTACTGAATACAGGTTTTCCAGGCATAATCTGTTAGAAACCCTACAGGAAAAGGCTTTCACGTTAGCTTTTCATAATGAGCTGCAAGTTTTTCTGCAAGCTATAATAGCTCTGACCTTTTACTGCTCTGCTGCATTGTCTACTCAAGTCTGTTTGGCTGTCTATTATTGGCATAACCTAGGTTTCTAGGTGACTTCCATGGAGTACTTGGATTTTCCTCACTGGATTATCAGTTTTCATGTTTCCAAACTATTTTATTCCACTGGTTTCATTGGAACTTTCAGATGTATATATACATATATATATACATATACATATATATGTATATATATAGAGAGAGAGAGAAAGATGGAGAGATGTGTGTGTATATATACATATACATACATATATATACACAAACACACACATATGTACTAGAAAGAGAAGCTGTATTTCAATATAATTGGTTTTCTGTATAATCTTATATATTTGATTTATTTAAAAACATTATTCTTAGAAGGGTCCAAAGATTTCACCAGACTGCCAAAAGAGTCCAGGACATAAAAGAAAAAAAAAGATATTAAGAACCCTTGATATAGATTGTCTACCACAAATTAATACAAAGACTATGTAGGATTTGTTACTTCAGAATCACATTTTCAAATGTGTCTATTAGACTAAGGTGTACTGGCTTCTCATCACTTGCCATCAAGCCCCAGGTACTTGGCCAGTCAAGACCCAACTCCAAGTTTCTCTGGTCTCATAATGATAAGTATATGCCCACAAGAGAATTCCATTTTCCAAGGAACCCTAAAGATGAGGACCAATGGCTAGGATACTGCCTCAGAAGAAAACACACATTCACAATCCAGGGGAATAAGATGGGAGACACCGCTAATTACCAGAGGGCAAGAATTCCATGGCAAAAGAGAAGAAAGCACAAGTGTTCTAGAATTTTGTAACACTCAGATTCACAACCCTGTTAATAACCGCAGAACGGAGCTAAAGACTAACCACTTTCACTAATTAACATAGAAAAAAAGTGTCCTTGCTGGAAAATCGAGGTCAGGGTTTTTGAGCTTTTTGTGTATTTCATAGACCACTTTTGCACTCTGATGAATTATACGACCCTTTCTCAGAATAATGCTTTTAAATGCATAAATAAAATACGTAGAATTATTAAGGGAACCAATTATATTAAAATGCAATGATCAAATGTTTTTTTTAAAAAAAACAATTTCATGGATGCCAGATGAAGAATTCCTTTCCTAAGAGATGTGGCAGTCTGTATCCAGATTGGAGGAGTGAATACCTAGCAGTGTTGCTCCTGATACCATTCAATAAGCATTTATTAAGTGCTTACTATATGCCAGTCACATAGTTAGGGGGGGCAAAAATTTTTAAAAAAGGCAAGAAAGATAAAAAGGGACCAGAATTGTGGAAGCCTTTAGATACCAAAGAGAACTTTATATTTTATTCTGTAGGTAATAGGGAGTCACTGGATTTTACTGAATTGAGTGAAGGGGAGCGATGTGCTTTAGAAAGCATATGGGGGATAAACTGCACTTTAGAAAAATAACTTTGGCAGGTGTGAGTATAGATGACTCTTCCCAAGCTTTATAGTTGGCACATGAGTTTCTTGTGGCTATAGAGATACCAGCAGCAGAAATGACAGCTCCACACTAATGGAAGACTATGTGAGAAAAAATGTCAGTTAATCATAGACTCTCTGATTTGAAAGGAATCTCAGAGTCATCTAGAGTGAGAACAACCTGTGCTTAAAAAATCCCCTCCACAACAAACTTGACAAATGGTCATCCAGTTTTAGCATGAAAACCTCTACTGAGTGGGATACCACTATCTTCCTAGGTAAACCATCCCATTCTGGGAGACTTTAATTATTAATCAATTATTCTTTGTGTCATACCAGAGTTTACTTCTCTGCACCTTCCACCCATTAGTCCTAATTCTGCCTTCTGAGGCCAAGCAGAACAATTCTATTCCCTCTCCTAATGATAGGCCTTCAAATATTTGGAGATAATTATGCCTCACCACACTCCAAGTCTCTTTCCCCTAATCTAAATATCATTTAACCAAGCCTCCCATGGACTAAACATAAATATTCCTCCTAATCATTCTACTTCATTTGCTCTAAAATTACAGGTCTTGTTTGGTCCCAGAAGAGACACAATATCACAAATTCATGGCATATTCAATTAGCCCGCAAAGTTATGAATGATTTAGCAAAAGAATATAACTCATTATAAGGCCTCAATAATTGTAATGGAGAAACTGTCATCTAAAATATTTAATTATCACATAGCTACTGGACCCGTGATTCCATTGGGTTCTGGGTATGTAAAACTCTCTCTCTACTGATGCACGTCAGTACCTTCTCTATAACTTAATATCTTAGACAGTTGTCTGGGGGCAAAGGGAGGTTAAGTGACTTGCCCGGAGTCATATGGTCAATATGTATTTGAGATAAGTCTTCAACTCAGATTTTCAGAGGTTTGCCACATAATACCTCAATTTCTCCTCTTCCCTACCATTAATTATTATTTCATCAATCGAGCAATTAGTTAATTAATTTCCCTACCATTAATTAAATATTTCATGAAGGCATCAGACTACAAAAGGTACACAAGAGAAGACCTTGAATTTTTGGAGCAATGAACTCCTGGAAACTGCAGAAAAGGGAATTTTTTTCTCAATCAGAAGCAGCTTCAAGAACTACTTTGATAAAACTTGCTCTTGCTTCTGCAAGAAGCAAGGTAGATAAACTGACAAGTATATAAGTCTTGCCCCTGAATTCTCCTAAGTGCCAGAACTTTCTAGTGAATTAAGATGAGAGGGAACTCGATGCCCCAGGTTTTACCTTCAGTGCTGTTCACATCAGGCTATAGAGACACACAACCATGGGCCAGCCTTTGTGCAGTAGCCCAAAAGGATGAATTTGTCAGAAAAATAGAAACTTATCCACTCTCCCTTATTTCCCATTATTCTGAAAAGCTTTTACTGAGAGAGATCAGATTTGTTCTGCATGGCTACCTTATCATCATCTTCTGCTCTTTATTGCTCATAATTTTATTTCGTTCTGAACATTTCAAATAACTTTAAGTTAATACTTTAGTATCTGCCCTAGTAGTGTCAAACACATTTACAAATCAAATGAGTGTTAGCTTTAGGAAACTTCCTATCAGTCACAGGTTGCTCTTTCTCTATCTCTTCCAATCTCATTTGTCACTCAAATAGAAGCTATGATAGATGGATAGATGGATAGATAGATAGATAGATAGATAGATAGATAGATAGATAGATAGATAGAT
>NW_020954751.1:21335374-21421174 GCF_900497805.2 Vombatus ursinus | reverse complement strand
GATAGATAGATAGATAGATAGATAGATAGATAGATAGATAGATAGATGGCAGAAACAGAACTTTTTGGCTCACTCCACTCTGCATTTGCAACTCTGCCTGGTTTCAGCTACATGGAACAAGATGCCCCATTCCTTAAATCCATCACTGCTAATCTTATCACCAGGCTGGTAATTCAAGCCTGGATGAATACTACCTCCTTCAGCTTCTTCTCCCCTCTGATTGGAAAGTTGGAGGGTGGAATACCAATCTCCTCCCACTGCCTTTGTTTATAGAGGTCATAAATCAGACTGTTTAGATCATTCCACTGTGCATCTGTTGCCCTACCTGGTTTCAATCCCATGGAAGAAGATGCCCCCATACTAGATACCCGCTAGTCTTTCCACCCCATTTGATTACCTGATTCCTTTTGTGTGTTGTCTCTCCCATTAGACTGTAAGCTCCTTGAGGGTGGGAACTGTCTTTGTTTTACAAATTGTATCCCTAACACTTAGCACAGTGCTTAGCACATAGTAGATGCTTAATAAATATTTATTAGATTGGATGAATGGATAAATAGATATGCCTATAAACATAGATATATTTACAATCACATATCCATATTGAACTGATTGAAAGGATCCCATAGTACTAGGATGCTTTTCCTATTATCTCCTGGTGATCCTGCTTTTAGATACCTTGATAATAAGGAACTATAATTACTCACAATTTCAGACAATAGAGTCAGAGAATCTCAAGGTGGAAGGGACCTCATAAACCATCTATTCACTCTAAACAGGAATTCACTCTGCTACACAATCAATAAATGATAAACCACCATTTGTTTCAAGAATTCCAGCAAGAAAGAACCTACTGCTTCTCAAGGTAGACCATCCTATCTCATTCTTCCTTTACTCTATTTTTCAGGAATCCTAAATTTTCTTCTCTGTTGCTTCTGCCCATTGCTCTTAGCTCTGTTCTCTGGAGCAAAGAGCTTTTATCTTCTAGATATTTGAATTTATGACAATTCTTTAATTCCTTTGGGAAATAATTCATAAATGTAAATGTGTTATACTTTTTATGAATTTTTGATGACTCCTCTAGAGCTCAATAAAAGCCAGGGCATCTAGCATCAATCTGATTCTAGAGCAGATGAAAGAAAATTAAGTTAGAAATGCTACTATGCTGCCAAAGTTTAGAGTCCAGGTTTTATTTTATTTAAAAATACAAAAACCATTCTTAGCTCATGGACTGTACAAAACCAGGCAGCTGGATAGACTTGGACCTCAGGCCATACTTTGCTAACCCCTGGCTTGGAGGATGGGTCCAGAGACTGACTGTGTCTGCTGTCAGTGGACCATCCTAGTTTGTCCTTCAGGGAGCCTTGTGTCAGGACACAGGAACAAATGGATGAAATTTTTGGCCAAAGCAAATCATAAAGACACTTAAGGTGTAAAGAGAATATGATTTTTATCAGAGGAAATAATATTCACAGCAAAACACAAAATCAAAAAATCTCAAATGTGGAAGGAACCTCAGATGTCACTTAGTCCAGAACATAATTGAACAGTAATTTTGATCAGCTTGCTTCTACTTGAAGAAAGACTTATGATGTTGGGGATCCCTGAGAGGGAAACCATTGCCTGGAGACAGTTCACATTTTAAAAGTTTTTTTTTTCTTACATAGAACCTAAATCGGCATCTCGGCAACTGCCATATAGTTAGTACTCCTGTATGGGACCAAACAGATAAAGTCTAATAGGTGTCTTCTAGGTAGAGGCCAACAAATATGTAAAGGTAATTATTGTCTCCCCTGAGTCTTTTCCAGGCCAAACATACCCAATTTCTTCCACCTATCGATATATGGCATGACCCAAACACCTGTTATCATTCTTCATTAATCATTCTCTATCTTGTCAATATCTCTCCTTAAGCATAAAACATTAAACAACCCAGTATTCCACATGTGGTCTGACCAGAAAAGAAGACAGTGTGACTATACCCTCCCATCTTCTAGAACAGGGATTCATGAACCCATTCTCAGAATAATCTTAAAAAATCATAATCAAGGGAAATGCAAAATTTTAATTAGAAGTTAGTAAAAACAAAGATGTATCTTCTTTTCCATCTAAGTTCATAGATTCCCTGGGGTCTATCCACAGACATCCCCCCACTAATGGGTCTATGGACCCCCGATCTAGGTACTCTATATATTGCAAATAACCATGAATTACCATTTTCGGTTTCTAAAGCCACTGTTGACTCATGTGCAGTTCATTAAAAGCTGCATTCTGCGTAGGTCCCAGTATTAAGAGCTCAGGTCCTCTGACTCCGAAGACAAATTTTAAATACTATATAAATGCTAGCTATTAGTATTATCACATAGCTAGTATGTATCAGAGGCAAGATTTGAACCCAAGTCTTCCAAATTTGAAGAGTTATGCTCTACCCACTAGGCTACACAGCTTCTCCATATCTTCTATACTGTCCCCCAAAAATTTAGGTGGCAGAGAGGACAGGATCCATTATAGTTAGAATGAGCACAAATTGTTGTCAAAGATGCAGGGGAAACTAAATAAAATCTTATATAGTAAACATTATTTATTTGACAATTCACTATAAATCTAAGGAATTCTGTGTTAACTAGAATATTTGATTAATTAGACCAGAATATTTTATTAACTAGAGTACATTATCATAAATCATCCTGGATAATGGTTTGCAATATGAACATCAGCTGTTGCTGTGCAGTGCTGTTTTAAATTCTTGGCAAGAATCACGGATTAAGAGCCATATTCCGATTTAAAACACCCAGTGAAGTGTCATTGCAAGTGACTAATGGTTCTATTATCAGGGACTTAAAGCTCAGACAGTGTCTGTCTCCTCCTTGTAGTAGCTAGGACCAAGCATGGTTTGTACTTCATAAATAAGACATAAATCGGGTCTGCCCTTGAGTCTAACAGAGCAACCAATGTCAGGGGTTAATTACTTTGGCCAAAGTCACTCTGCCCACCCACTATGCAGAGCTAACCCTCTGAGACAAGTTCATCAGAAAGGGGTTTATACTAATTCAAAAGTAATCTTAGTGTAGTAAAGGTGCTGGCCTTGGAGTCAGGAGCTCTGGGGTCTTTGTCCCAGCTATAGACTTAGTTGGTATGATGCTGGGCAGGTCATGTCAGCTCTCGGGATCTGAGTTTGCTCACATGGGAATTGAAGAGTTAAAGCCTTATCATCTATTCCAGCACTAAGATGCTATTATTTGATGGACAGGTAATCACATGAAGTCTAGCCAAAGCAGAAGTCTCTCTTGAATAGTAACTCTGAGGGTGGAAGGAAAGAAGGAAGGAAGGAAGAAAGGAAGGAAGGAAGAGAGCAGGGAAGGAAAGAAGGAAAAAAGGGAAAGAGGGAGGGAGGGAGGAAGAAAATAAGGCAAGAAGGAAGGAGAAAGAAAGAAACAAAGAGAAAGGAAAAAAGAAAAAAAGAAGGAAAGAAAAAGGAAGAGGGAGGAAGGAAGTCAGAAAATTAATGCTTTAAAATGTTGAAATAATTTATTTTACAATATATTATTAGATGGGAAGAAATATAAGAATGGGCCTGTAACTTCATTGATAGCAGAACCTTCCAGATTAGGAAACTCCCTCTTGAATGACAGTCAGTATCTTCTATGCAATTGCTAGTCTTAGGACGCTACCTAGAAGACTGAAAGGAAAAGTGATTTGCATAGAGCTACACAACCTGTATGTGTCCTAGACAATACTTGAACCCCATTCTCCTTGAATTTGAGACCATCTCTCTATATACTTTCCTACATTGCTTCTCAGTATGATATGAGAAAGGGGAGTAAAACATTTTACCTAATACCAGCTAAAAACAAATTAACTAACTAAACTGAGTTTCAAATGTAATACATATAACTCATTGTCACATTACTGGATTCAAAGTAAATGCTAAATCTGTTACTGATCATAATATCTCAGTTAGATGGGACGTAAAATATTACCTGGTCTAACCCTTACATGAAGAAATATCCCCTCTCTACAAATCTGACAGGTTGACCTCCAGCCCCTACTTGAAGACCTTCCAGGGAACAGATTTGGAGTTAGAAGACCTCAATTTTCACCATGTCACTTACCCTAATGAATTGTATGACTTCAAGTACATTGCTAAGACTCCCCTCTCCACTTCCTTCTTCTATAATATAAATAGGTCATACTTGATGATTTTTTAAAAATTTCCTCTTGGCTCAGATTCTTAAAATCTAGCCACTGCTTAGATTCTTATAATCTAGCCATGGCTCAGATTCTTATAATCTAGCCACGGCCTACCCATGTTCAGACTCCTTAAGAGTCTGCCCAATATGATGGATGTTTCAGTCTTTGGCTGAAAACAAAAAAACAAAAAAAAATTTCCTCTTCCTCTATAATTAATTAACATTTTCTTTTAGTTTCCATCCTTTCAACATGAGCAATTCTCATTTTGTTGCTGTCCATACTTACCAATATCTATCTCCCTATTCTGTTCAGTTGCCCTTACCATCACAGCTTTAACAACATTTGGTGACCATACTTGTAATGAATATTTCACATGGAGATTCACTGTGATTTTACACAAGGGCAGGGAAGCATGTCTTGTTTTGTTTCCAAAGACTTTGTTGCCCAAAACTTTTGTGTTTTCATTCCTTCAACCATTTTTTTTTTATTCCACAACTATTTCTTAAGTACTCAAGTCAACACAGTTCCTGTACTCAAAGAACTTAAATCTAATAAGAGATGGGAATTTTGGTTAGACTGGGTCACTTCCTTGGAAAGAGATGGTATGTGTAGACAGGAAAAGTTAGTTTGACTGATGATGAGTTTACTAGGTGAAGCAACTGACATCAAATGACTTCTACCAGTGACTATATTAATTTTCATCTAGCTTGTTCATGATCAGTGTATTTAAAGGTGGCCAAGGTTGGCTTATTCTAGACCAGTAGATTTATAAAAGGCTCCAACACCCTTTGATCTCCTTAAGTACAAAACTACATTAGCTCTAACCATTTGGGGCTACTCCGAATCAGCCTGTAGTTCTGAGCATAACTGCTTCATTTCCCAGAATCAGAGTGAATATTAAGATTCCGGTGGTGGTTGGGAGGCAGACTAAGGATGGGTATTCTTGTATCCTTTTTTATGTTTGCCAGAGTCTGATTTATGGTCTATCAATAAACCCAGTAATTAGATGAACTGAATGCAGGGTTATGCCTTTCTTTCTTTCTTTCTTCCTTCCTTCCTTTCTTTCTTTCTTTCTTTCTACCTTCCTTCCTTCCTTCTTTCCTTTTTTCTTTCTTTCAATTCCAAACAGGACTGACAGAGCAGATAATCTATTAGGAATTTAATCCTAACTGAATTCAATTTAATGATCATAGGATTTAGACATGAAAGTCACTTTAGGAATTATCCCTTCATTTTACTGATGAAGAAATTGAGGTGACACATAACAAAAGTAGTAATTAGCCAAGCCAGGATTTGAACCTGTCTTCTATTTTTTTTCACTCTTTAAAAAAATTTAATATTTTATTTTTCCTTACTATATATAAAACAATTTTTAACCTTTGTTTTTTTTTTACAATTTTGAGTTCCAAATTCTTTCCTACCCTGCCATTCCTCCCCCATCATTGAGAAGGCAAGCAACTTGATAAAGGTTATATATGAGCAGTCATGCTAAACATATTTCCCTATTAGTCATGCTGTGAAAGAAAATAGGCAAAAAAAAGGAAGAAAAAAGCAGTATGCTTCAATACTCATTCAGATTCTATCAGTTCCTTCTCTGGAAGTGGATAGCATTTTTCACCATAGGTCCTTCAAAATTGTCTTGGGAACCCAAGTCTTCTGATACTAACCAACCAACAATACCTCTACTAAAACTGACCTATGCTTTTCTATCTCCCCGCACAACTTTGGAAGAACTTCACCTCCAGGTCATAACTATTGTTCTGCCATTTAGCAGGTGGCATAGTGGATAGAGATCTGTGCTTGGAATCAGGAAAATCTGAAATTATATCTGGCCTCAAACACTTACTAGCTATTTTACCCTAGGCAAGTCACTGATTGCCTCAGTTTTTCTCAAGTGTAAAATGAGGATAATAATGGTAGCTACTCCTCCTGATTGTTGTGAGGATTGAATGAGATAAGTGTGAAAAGCCCTTAACATAGCCTTGGCATATAGCAGGCACAATATAAATGCTTATTCCCTTTCTTCCCCACCCCCAACCCCATTTAACTTCCCCAAAGAGATGAGAGCACCTCATAAACCATATTGTACAAATTACAAACCTTTTATTAAATAACACCACTTCCAGTACTTGTGAGGAGTTAGAGCTTTCTTTAAACTGAGGAGTTCAGATCAGATGGCACCTAAGTGCTACTTAAAGACAGTCTACATACAAGCATTTATATAAGTACATACTATGTACCAGGCATTATACTAAGTGCTAGGGATACAAACAAGGAGAAAACACTTGGTTCCTGCCCTCCAGGAGCTCATGTTCTAATGAAGGAAATAACAGGTATATGAGTATGGACATGCAAGATAAACATTGTGTAAATAAGTGTGAATGGCCTTAATCTCAGAGGGAAGGCACTGGCAGAGAGGCACACCAGAAAAGGCCCCTTGGAGAAGGTGAGGTTTGAGCTGAATCTTGAAGGAAGCCAGGAATAGTAAACTGTGAATTGGATGGGTCACTAGAGTATTTCAGGCATAGAGAAAAGCCAATGTAAAGACACAGAGATGGAGGATAAGAGTGACATTTTAGAGGAATTACAAATAAGGAATTACAAATAACTGGATAATAGTGTGTAAAGGAGATTCAAGTTTAAGAGGCCTGAAAAGTAAGGAAGAGAACAGGCTATAAAGAGCTTTAAATAGCAAACAAAAGAGTTCATATTTGATCCTGAAGGTCAAAGGTCATTGGGCCATCATGGCTCAATGAACAGAGGGTAATATGGTCAGACATATGCTTTAGAATAATCACTTTGGCAGCTTAGTTTAGGACAGATTAGAAGGTGGAAAGACAAGAGACAGGGAGAGAAGTTAGAATGTATTGCAATACTCTGAGTGGTAATGAGGCTCTGAATGAGGGTTGTAGCAATAAGAGTAGAGAGAAGGAGACTTATAGAAGAGAGTAATGCTAATTTGTTCCAAATTATAAATTGGAATGGGAGGGGCAGCTAGGTGGTGCAGTAAATAGAGCACCGGGCCCTGGAGTCAGGAGGACCTGAGTTCAAATCCAGTCTCAGACACATAATACTTACTAGCTGGGTGACTCTGGGCAAGTCACTTAACCCCAATTGCCTGGCCCCCCTAAAAAGATTGGAATTGGAAAAACACATCTTTGAACCTTTCACTCCCCTACACTACCTAGGCGGCTAGGTGGCGCTACAGTGCATAAAGCACTAGGCCTGGAGTCAGGCCATCTCCAGTCATCCTGATCCTTGTTTTGCCACTAAATGCAGATGGTTCTGGAGGAGAGAGTGAGGCTGGTGATTTTGCACGGCTCTCTTTCACTTAAATTCAATTCACTTACAAGTCTTGACATCACCTTCCTGATGTCATTGTTCATATTCAAGGATGAAGGACAAACAACAACAACAACAACTAATCTGCAAAACAACTGAGTAAGGCTAGATGACATAAAGTAGCTTCTAGTTCCCTGTATCTTTCATCTTTAATCTTATAATGCCATTTACTGCTCGAAAAGGGAATAGTGTTGTTGTACCATACTTCCCACTCTCCAGATCAAATATGGTCACCTCTACCCACCAGACAGTGCTTAGTTAATTGCTCTCCCATACAAGTTATTTATAAACTGGGTATTGATAATCTCGGGTGTGGTTATAATCCCCCAGGAGATCATAAGCACATTTGAAATACTGTAGCACAATGTACTTCCCTAAATGACTTTATCTCATCATTTTAGTGGAGGATAACTTTGCCTTTCCAACCTCACCTAACCAATATGATAATTTTAATTAGCAAAGACAAAAATGAGCTTTTAAATTTAAAGGTGAACATGAGTCAACAGGACATTATGCACGGAGGTTGCAAATAGTGACTAAAGGTGTGATCACATCTAAGTAACACCTCAGAAGTAGATTAGTGGAAATAAAGCTTGTTAATATTCCCCAGTTATTGCAAGGAAATAAATAACTCAACAAATTGTAAATGGTGGCCATTGTTTGAGGGTACCATTATCAAACGCAAATCATGATTTATTATGAACAGACTTCATGGAGTATGTGGCACCTAAGTGCCTTTACTAACTGTGCAACCAGAAACTTCATCAGACTGCCAAACGGGTTGAAGATACTCACAAAGAGTCAGGAAGACCAGATTTCAAATCTTGCCTCAGATATTTATTATCTGTGTGACTCTAAGCAAGCACTTAACTTCTGTCTGTCTCATTTTCTTCAAGTATAACATAAGACTGAATCAGATAATGTTCTTGGAGCATAGGAAAACACCCATCTGTACAAATCCAAACTAAATGAGAATCATAACAGAACCTACCTTGCAGAGTTGTTGTAAGGATCAAATGAGACAATATTTGTAAATCATTCAACACAGTGTCTGGTGCATAGTAAATGCTATATAAATGTTTATTCCCTTTTTCTTTTCCTTTCCCCATCTAAAAGGACAATCAAAATGATCTCTTTTTTTTAATTGTTTTTCAGCATGATGTAATGAACCAAAATTTAAAAGTCTTGTTTTTAGTCCTCCTCAGATACTAATTAGCTATGTGAACTTGAGCAAATCACTTAATTATCTTTTGCCTCAATTTCTCCATTGGTCAGTGAGGTAAAGGAATCAAATGTCCTCTATAGTCCTTCTATAGTACTGGCCTTTATTGTACCCATTTAGTGCAAAAATGTAAATTCTCTGAGGTTGAGTCTGTCTTATAGTTCTATTTCCTTCAGCATCTAACTTTGTATTTAATAGGTTCTTAACAAATGACTAATTATAATTATATGATTTTATGACTCATTTTCTTGTTCTCAAGTGAAAGAATAACTTGGCTTTCAGTTGCTGGATTGGTCCAAACTAATTCCCTCAAGAAATGTGTTTTTCTTTAGGTCTTTGGTTCCAAATCAAGCACCATGTATTTAGGGAAAGTGAAAAGGAAAGTCTGTGACACTTAAATGGCTGGCCAATCAAAGGCCTAAGCAGTTCAGAGACACCCTAGTCTAAAAGCAACTGAGCACATTGCTCTAGGTTCTTTGAAAGAGTTCTGGGGGGCAGAGCCAAGATGGTGGAGTGAAAGCAGTGACTTGCTTTAGCTCTCCCACAAACCCCTCCAAATACCTGTAAAAAATGGCTCTAAACAAATTCTAAAGTAGCAGAACCCACAAAAAGACAAAGTGAAACAAATTTCTAGCCCAAGACAACCTGGATGGTTGATCAGAAAGGTATATCCCACCACGCGGGGAGAGGAGCGCAATGTGGCTCAGGCCACAGTGAACCTGAAGCAGGCCTCAGAGGACTGAATTGCAGGCAGCTGTGGTGGTTTCCAGACTTCTCAACCCATGAATGACAAAGACAACTTAGAAGGTCGGTGAGAAAAGTCTGTGACTGCAGTGAGAGAGGAGCTAGGTCTCAGCCGCAAGTCTGGAGCTTGGCCTCTGGGGCAGCAAAATCTCTTGCTTTGCCTGTGCCTGGATCTGGGTCACAGTTCTGAGGGGTGGTCCTGGGGCAAGGAGGAGCCCTGGCATGGTGGAGCTTGTTGTGGCAGTGGAGAGGAAACACCTCACCTCTTATCATACCACCTTGGAAGAACTGAAAATTTATAGGTCCCTAGAAGTACCTCTGAAAATAGCTGTACAAACCCCCAAAGCTTGGGACAGTACATTCTCCACATTGGAAGCAGACTCTTACCTTCATAAAGAGTTTAAAACTCAAGTAATTGGCTGGGATCATGAGTAAGCAGTGCAAAAAGAGTCAGACTATATTATCTTACTTTGGTGACAAAGAAGATCAACACATACAACCAGAAGAAGACAACAATGTCAAACCCCCTACATCCAAAGCCTCCAAGAAAAATATGAATCAGTCCCAGGCCTTGGAAGAACTCAAAAGGGATTTTGAGAAGCAAGTAAGAGAAGTAGAGGGGAAAAAGGGAAGAGAAATGAGAGTGATGCAAGAAAATCATGAAAAACAAGTCAACAGCTTGCTAAAGGAGACCCAAAAAAAACTGAAGAAAGTAACACCTTAAAAATAGCCTAACCCAAATGGCAAAAGAGTTCCAAAAGCCAATGAGGAGAAGAATGCCCTAAAAAGCAAAATTGGCCAAATGGAAAAGGAAGTCCAAAAGATTACTGAAGAAAATACTTCCTTAAAAATTAGAATAGAGCAATTGGAAGCTAGTGAATTTATGAGAAATCAAGACACTGTAAAATAAATCCAAAAGAATGAAAAACTAGAAAACAATGTGAAATATCTCATTGGAAAAACAACTGACCTGGAAAATAGATCCAGGAGAGAGAATTTAAAAATTATTGGACTATCTGAAAGCCATGATCAAAAAAAAAGAGCCTAGACCTCATCTTTGAAGCAACTATCAAGGAAAACTGCCCTGATATTTTAGAACCAGAGAGCAAAATAGAAATTGAAAGAATCCACCGATAATCTCCTGAAAGAGATCCCCAAAGGAAAACTCCTAGGAATATTGTAGCCAAATTCCAGAGTTCCCAGGTCAAGGAAAAAAATCTTAGAAGCAGCCAGAAAGAAACAATTCAAGTATTGTGGAAACACAATCAGGATAACACAAGATTTAGTTGCTTCTATATTAAGGGATGGCAGGGCATGGAATAGAATATTCTGGAGGGCAAAGGAGATAGGATTACAACCAAGAATCACCTACCCAGCAAAACTGAGTATAATCCTTCAGGGGGAAAATGGTCATTCAGTGAAATAGAGGACTTTCAAGCATTATTGATGAAAAGACCAGAGCTGAATAGAAAATTTGACTTTCAAATATAAGACTCAAGTGGAACATGAAGAGGTAAACAGGAAAGAGAAATCATAAGAGACTTATTAAGGTTGAACTGCTTACATTCCTGCATGGAAAGAGGATATTTGTAATTCATGAGACCTTTGTCAGTATTAGGGTAGTTGGAGGGGAAAATTATATGTATGTATATGTAGATAGATAGATAGAGGGCACAGGGTGAGTTGAAGATGAAGAGGTCACATCTGGAGAATAAAATTAGGGGGTGAGAGAGGATTCTACTAGGAGAAGGAGAAAGGGAGAGGTAGAATGAGTTAAATTATCTCACCAAAAAAACAAAAGAAAAGGCTCTTACAGTGGAGAGGAAACAGGGGAAGGTGAGAGGGAATGAGTGAATCTTATTTTAGTAGGATTTGACTTAAGGAGGGAATAACATATATACTCAATTGAGTATGGAAATCTGTCTTACCCTACAGGAGAATAGGGGGGAAGGGGACAAGTGAGTAGGGGGATAACAGAGAGGAAGGCAGATTGGGAAAGGGGGTAATCAGAAGTAAATACTTCTGAGGAGGGACAGAGTCAAAAGAAATAATAGAATAAATGGGGGGGCAGGATAGGATTAAGGGAAATAGAGTTAGTTTTTCACAGCATGTCTACTATGGAAGTGTTTTGCATAACAGCACATGTATAACCTATATTGAGTTGCTGGCCTTTTCAATGAAGGTGGGTGGGGAGCGAGGAAGGGACAAAAATTTGAAACCCAAAGTTTTAAAAATAAGTATCAAAAAAAAAAGTTTTCACATGCAACTGGGAAATAAGAAATACAGGAAATGGGATACAGAAATTTATCCTACCCTATAGGAAAATAGAAGGGGAAGGGGATAAGAGAAGGGTGGGAGAGATAGCAGGGAAAGAAGACTAGGGGAAGGGGTTTTTAGAATGCATTCCATCTTGGGGTGGGGGAAGGGGCAAGTGGGGTGAAAATTTGGAACTCAAAATCTTGTGGAAGTAAATGTTGAAAATTAAAAATAAATAAATTTATTAATTTAAAAAAAGAAGAGTTCTGAATTTGAAGTTACAGGACCTGAGTTCCAATCTCTGCTTTGTCATTCACTATCCATATGGCCTGGAGAAGGTCTCAACTTCTCTTAACATCAATATCTGCATCTTTTAATAAGGAGGTTGAATTGGACAATACTCAAGGTCCTCTGTAATTCTAAACACATGATTTTATGACCTTTCCATGCTTATTTATTGCTTCATCCATCATCTCTGATTTTCTGCTCTGTTCCTGGACCCCATTGCTTTCCTGTCTTCTCAACCTGCATGTTTAGATTTAGAGCCAGATAGGCTATAGGGATCACCTAATCCCACCTCCTATTTTAGGAACTGATGCACAGAGTGATTAAGTGAATTGCCCAAAATCACACAGATAGTCAATTACAGAGCTGAAACTACAACCCATCAGTTCCAAATCCACTATTGTTTCCGTTATACCTTACTGCCCTTGTTGTTCAATCATTTCAGTCATGTCCAACTTTTTGTAACCCCATTTAGGGTTTTCTTAACAAAGATACTGGAGTACTTTGCCATTTCCTTCTCCAGCTCATTTTACAAATGAGGAAACTGAGGCAAACAGGGTTAAGTGACTTGCCCAGGGTCACATAGCTAGTAAATGTCTGAAGCTGGATTTGAACTCAGGTCTTCCTGACTCTAGGACTCATACTCTATCTACTATGCCACCCACTATGTAACTTAGATGTAGCCTTAAAAGTCAACCTTTTTTTTTAAATCCACTGCATACAAGATATTGGGCTAGCGCTATGGGCATAAAGATGAAATAAATATTAGGAATAAAATAAAATATAATACTAAAGAGATGAAATAAAACATAACACTTGCCCTCAAGAAGCTTAACAATTAAATTATAACTTTAAAAGAGAATTTAGAGATATCTAGTCCTGGGGTTCTTAACTTGGGATACATAAGCTTGTTTGAATATTTTGATCACTGTATTTCAATATAATTATTTTTCCATTGTAATCTTATCTATTTTGTTCACTTAAACACATTATTTTGGAAAAAGGGTCCGTAGTTTTCACTAGATTGCCAAAGAGGCCCTTGACATAAGAAAGGTTCAAAACCTCAATCTAGTCTAACAGCCTCATTTTTAAATTTGAATAAACAGGGGCCCTGAGTGGTGAAACCTCTTGCCTGGGAATACACTGAATACAAACCAATGTCCTCTGACTTCAAATCCAGGGCTCTTCCACTACCATTTAACCTCTATGAAACATAAGCACAAGGAAGGATGATACCAGGTAGAAAGTGATAACTATAAAGGAGAGATCCAAGCAAAACGTTGGGAGGAAGAGGTCATTTTGTCATTTTTATAGGGTTAGAAGGGACCTCAGAGGCATCATCAATGTCATCATCATCATCATCATCATCATCATAGCACTTATATAATGCTTAAATGTTTACAAAATGTTTTACAAATATTATCTCATTTTATACCTGCAACAGTTCTGAGAGGTAGATGTTGCTATTATCTCTATGTGATACTTGAAGAAATTAAGGCAAACAAAAGTTAAGTGCTTGCTCAGAGTCACACAGATAATAAGTGTCTGAGGCAAGATTTGAAATCTGGTCTTCCTGACTCTAGATCCATTGCCTATCCCTCTGTTCATCTCTCTTCTACTTTTAATGTCTCATGATGGCTGTCACACCTCTGCTTTTCCAAATTCAAACCTATTTCAATACATTTCTTGTCTACACTACTGAGGCCTAAAAGTTGAGGGCTCTATCATGGATTCAAAGACTATGAAAGCCCTTTTACTTCCACAGACTGGGCACCATTACCCATCTTCAGGTGCACACATCAGGGATCAAGGATACTATACTCCAATTACTTTTTTTTTTCTTTTATGCTCTTGGACCTGAGTACAAATTTCAACTTCTGACTGAGTAATCAGCAGGATGTACATCAAAATGTGAAATCAATTAATCTAGTCAAGGCTATAGGAACCAAATGACCCTTTAATTCAAGGTTGTTTATTCAGGGTCCATAGATTCTCATGAGATCTATGAATAAATTTCATGGGGGAGTCTGTGAACTTAGATGGGAAAAAGCTTTTTTTTTTTTAAACTAACCTCTAACTGAAAATTTGCATTTCTTTCAACTATTTAAAGACATTATTTTTAGAAGGGATCCAGAAACTTTATCAGACTGCCAAATGGGTTGAAGACACTCACAAAAAGTTAAGCATCCCTGCTCTAACTCTAACTGGACATAGAATTTCTCATGTAATCTCTTCTTCACCATCTCAACCAATACTATCTCTTCCCAGGCTAGACTTTTGTAATTATTAAGATTTCATTCTGTAAGCTGGTAGTATCTGAGACCCTTGTCATAATTCAATTCAATAAGCATTTATTAAGTCCCTTTTATGAATAAGGCACTATGCTAGGCATCAAGAACACAAAGAATTTCAAAAAGTTCCTACCCTCAAAGAGCTTATATTGGTGGGTCTGGATGGGGAGAGGGAGAGGAATACCTCATATACATAGAAAATTAAACATTAAATATGTGTGTGTTTGTGTGGAGAGAGAGAGAGAGAGAGAGAGAGAGAGAGAGAGAGAGAGAGAGAGAGAGAGAGAGAGATTTCCAGGTGGATGGTTCATGTCTAAAAAAAAGACACTTTGGGGACAGCTAGGTGGCACAGTGGATAGAGCTTTGGCCCTGGAGTCAGGAGGACCTGAGTTCAAATTCAGTCTCAGACCAGACACTTGACACTTACTAGCTGTGTGACCCTAGGCAAGTCACTTAACCCCAATTGCATCATAAAAAAAGACAATTTGCTAACCATAAAAATGGGTTTCTCGTGGGCAGAGTAGAGTAAGATATGGACATGGAGGAATGGTGTTGACATAGATGGCTATGGTAAAGGAAGGAGTGGTGGTACCTACAACCTAGACAGCCAATGACTTTGAGTAGAGTCATTGGGTAATAGATTACCATAGTCTTAACACGGCTTTGGCCATGCAATGTTTCTGTTAAGGGGACCTGAAAACCACCAAGAATTCATATTAAAAGCTCTGCTATTTTCTCAACAAAAATTTCCTTACTTCTATCAAGGTAAGAGCCAAACAGAGCAGCTTTTTCTAATATTCATTATCAGACAGAATGAAACGTTCTTTGAAAGAATGGAAGAAGTGTTTCAAGAGGAGGGGGAAAGGGGAGGAAAAGACTCCAAGAGCCCAGAGGAATCCAAACCTGTGTCAGGAGGTTGAAATGTGGAGGAATGAGGTGAAAAAGAAGGGGGTAGGGGTCTAGAAAGAGCACTGAATTCGGAGTCAGAAGACCTAGTTTCAAATCTCTTGCTCTGCTACTTAGTACCTGGGGGAATTTAGACAAGTCACTTAACTTCTCTTGATCTCAGATCCCCCAAACAAAAAATGAAGAGGTTGAATGAGATACTATGAACCACTCTGTGGTCCCTTCTAGCCCTAAATCTATGATTCTAGTATGGGCCAGCGACTACGTGAAGCTGTGCCACAGCTTCTTCTTGTAACAGATGGATCCAAACCCTCCTGTGTCATTTGAAAAGAGGTCATCTAGTAATGGCCATTGGAAGAAGGAATGAGTAATGGAGGTTGGCAATTCTCCGCTAAGAGGAATCAGAGATATTTAGCCTGGAGAAGACTGAAGGGAACATAATTCCTATCATGGAGAAGAAAGTTAAGATTTGTTCTGGTTGACTCCAAAGACAAATATTAGCAGCAATTCGTGGAAGTTGTAGGGCTCATTGTACTGAAAAATATTTTAAAGTAGAGAGCTAAGTCAAAGGGGAATGGGTTGCCTCATGAAAAAAAAAAAAGAGGGAGAGTTCCTCATTCTAGAGGTGCAAAGGATATTTATTGAAGGGATTCATGTTTAAGTAAAGATTGGACTACCTGACCTCAGAAGTCCCTTCCAATTTTGAGATTCTATGACTGTGTAATTTTATTCTATAAAAGCCTTGGTTTCCTCCTTTACAAAATGGATTAGGTATTCTCTAAGGCCCCTTCTAATTTTAAATCCTATCATCCCATCATTTCATTATCTTAATTTTCCTATTACAAATTATATTCCCACCCTATCTATTGTATGGGGTTGGCTGATGAAGAAAAATTAAGAAAACACACTTCTCTCCTTCTATTGCAAAAATGAAGAGTTATGGGTATGGAATATTGGATATTCAGGGTGTCTCAAAAGTCTTCAGTAAGATTTTTGAGACACACTGTGCTATCAAATGTGGCTGCTATGTTGGTTAATTTTGCTGAACTTCCTCTTCCCTCCTCATTTATTTTTCTTTTAAAATCTTTCTTAAAAGGGAAGACTTGCTAGAGAAGTGAAAGGAAGGACACATTCAGAAATGAATGATATGACAACAAAAGATAGAAATAAGTTAGTATAAATATAAATGAATGAAAATAAGCAAATTAGAATATAAGCTCCCTGAGAGCAGGATTTTGTTCTTTGTACTTATATCCTCAAAGCTTAATACACCTGCTTGATATATTCATCTTCACTAATTGTCATCAAAGAAGCTTTCTTTCTACTAAAGCATTCTCCTAATTAACTGAATACTAGAGGGGTCAACCAGAGAAGTTCCCAATCAAGGTGATGGTACATAAGGAATTTCTCCTGATTGGTTGATTAAGTTGCTGCTGCCCTTCTTGTAACCTATATAAGCAAGCTGGGCCTACTCTGGGACTCTTGAGGACTTGCTTTTGGACATTTTCCTTCTATCTTGCAGCCAAGGGAAGGGGAAGGCGATTCCTCTCTTTTACCCTGTGATCAAGAACAGTGATGGCAAGTTGCTTAGGAAGCCTATGGTATGTATAGCTTGGCTAAAATCCCACCTTCTATAAAAAACCTTTTACAACCCTCCTTAATTCTAGTGCTTTTCTTATGTTAATTATCTCCAATTTATCATGTCTCTATCTTGTTTATAATAAGCTGTTTGAATTTTGTGCCTCCCCCCCATTATACTATGAAATCAAGGACTGTTTTTTTTTCACTTTTATTGTATCCCCAGCACTTAGAACAGTATTTATATGGAACATACTATGCCCTTAATAAATGCTTGTCCACCTGAATTAATTGGCTTAAGTAAATAGATGAATGCAATGGGGGAAAAAAGAAAGAGAAGAAAATGTGGAGCTGAATCCTAATTTCATATTGACCATTTCCAGGGTCAATTGTTTGTATCCCCTGCCCTATAAAAATGGACAAAATGAAAGGAGAGCCAGATGTGCATGAAGCTACACTGGAGAGATATATGAGTCATGTTAACAGGCCACCCCTTCTTTGGAACTACTATATCAGTGGATCATACATTTTAGAGCAGGAAAAAGCCTAGTCTTTCTACCCCAAGTACTCAACCTTTTTGTTTGTTTCAAGGCAACTAGGTAGTCCAGCAGATAGGGCACAGTAGGCCTGGAATCAGGAAGAAATGAATTCAAATCTAGGCTTAAAGGGCTGTGTGACCCTGTGCAAGTCATTTAACCTCTATTTGTCTCAGTTTCCTCAAATGTAAAATAGGGGTAATAGTATCTGTCTCACAGGACTGTTGTATCTAACGACATATTCGTAAAGAACTTAGCACTGTTCCTGACACATAATATGATCTTAATAAATGCTTGTTCCCTTCCTGTTGTCAAAGACACCTTTTGAAGTCTGGTGAAACCTAAGAATACCTTCCCAAAGTAGTGAGTTTATTTTTTCTTAATTTATAACTGAAAGAAATGTTAAATTTCAAGTTAGTGAAAATAAAGATATATACCTCCCCAATTTAGCTTCACAGACTCTGTAGACACCCATATTAAGAGCTCTCATTTGAGTACAATCACCTTATTTTTAGATGAAGAAATTGGGACTTAGAGGTTTAAGTGACTTGCCAGAGGTCACAGAGGTATAGAGTGGCAAAAGGGAGATTTGGAGTGCTCTGGAGTTATTTGATTCCACACAGCTGTTCCCCAGGTCTAGGAACAACTTGTACCAACCCTACCAGAATGACAGGAAGAGAGGAGTTAGTGTCCATGAAGCCAATGGAACCACGGTTTTATTCTCATAAGACTCATGAGGCAGAGTCTCAGAACATGCATTTTATCAGAAATACTACTAGGGTACTGACTTGTCTGAGGGCAGCTAGGTGGCACAGTAGATAGAGTGCTAGACCTGAAGACAGGAAAACTCATCTTCCTGAATTCAAATCTGGCCTAGACATTTACTAGCTCTGTGACTCTGGGCAAGTCACTTAATCCTGTTTGTTTTAGTTCTTTATTTGTAAAATGAGCTTGAGAAGGAAATGGCAAAGCATTCTAGTATCTTTGCCAAGAAAACTCCAAAAGGGTCCCAAAGATTTGGACGTAACTGAAATGACTGAACAGCAACTGACTTGTTTATCCTGGAAAACTACCACTACCTCTGCAGAAAGTACCAACCACAGCTTTGGCACACAAGACATCCAGGGGAAAGAGATACAAATACAGTACATTGCTGTTCCAACTGCTTCTCAGGTGGCCAAACCCCCAGGGACAATTCAAAGAGGCATGCCCATGCCCATGTCCGTGAAACATGTTAGGATACCCAGATACTATAGCCATGCCCTCCCTACAATCAAATGAATGGGGGGGTAATGTGGCTGCCAGCTTAATTATCCACCAACAAATATCATTTTCCTTTCTTCTCCTTAAACCTCCTACTTATATAGTACCCTATAACCAACTCATTGGAGGAAGAGGAAGAAGTGATTTCCCAAGTAGAGGGAATGCCCTAAGAAGAAATCCCTATTGCAGTACAGATCAGTACCTGTTCTTTAACTTACAAAGCTGTCTGGAGCACTGAGGTTTTGAGTGGTTTGCCCAGGCTCCCACAAGCCAGAGACAGGCTTTGAAGACTTGGGATCTTCCTGCTTCCAAGGTTCACTCTCTAGACTCTAAGCACCACACAGCTTCCAAACTGATAAGCAGTAGCACCAGAAACACAGCATCAGACCTTCAAGTCAGTTCTGCTATTATCTAATAGAGCATTCTTTCTTTTACAAAATAAATTTTATTAATATCTCTTGCTTTTCTGTCACCATAATTTCTCTCTGTAGCTTCCTTCTCCCTTCCCATAGAGCAATCTAATATACCAAACAAAACCTTTTTTAAGAAAAAAAAGAGAAAGAGAAAAAATAAACAAAACCAATCAATACATTGGAAAAAATCAATATAATATGTGCAATGTTCCACACTAATGGCACCCCTGAAACCAAACCCCTGACAAAGAACAGGAAAAAGTGTCTTTTCTAGATCTCTTATTTGGGGACATGCTTGTTCTTCCTAATTTTGCAACATTCATTTTTGATTATTCTGTTATTGTTGTTCTTTTCATTTACATTGTAGTAGTCATTGTATCTTTTTCTTGGCTGTGCTTAAAGCTTGACTTTGCATTAGATCACATTAAGTCCTTCCATGCTTCTCTTTGTTCATCATGTTGGTCATTTCTTACAGCACAATAATATTCCATACATTCATTTACCACAATTTGTTTAGCCATTTCCTAATCAATGGGGCTAGCACATACTTTCAAATCATTTCAATATGATTACCTTTAGTGTATGCTATATTCTAGGTATTCTCTCTATACCTATTTCTTGCCCTGCCTTCTGCTGTCTTAATAAGATCAGTATCTGATTCCTCAAATGGATATCTTCCCCTACCCCATGTAGCTATATGTTGAAATCCATCCTTTCTTCAAGGCCAAACTCAGATGGCATCCCCTCCCCCAACTCTCTCTAGACCCTATGAAGTCTTCCTTAAGGCTGCCAGATTAAAATGATCTCTTCTTCTCAGATTTCTCAAAGCTCTTTACTTACACTTAACCGCCTTTTCTCTTAGCTCTTCTCTCTTATGTCATAGTTGTCCATATACATGTCTCTCTCTCTCCTATTAGACTGCCAGCAGGATGGATATCATTGCTGTCTTTTTTGTTTACAACCTTTATGCTATGATATTTAACAAATGTTTGGTGAATAGATGAGTTGAGACATTAAATATAAGCTATACATGTCATGCAAATGCATGAATCTCATCTATAACACCTCTGACAAGTGATTGTCCAATATCCTGAATATCTCTAAATGATGGGGAGCTCATTCCCTAATACATACTGAGTTCCCTTCCTTCCCCTTTTCTCTAGACATTCCTTAGAATTCATGGTTATTTTGCTATTAGATAAGCACAGAGAAATGTCCTTGGGTTCTTGACACAATGATAAATGGTTTTTAACAAAAGTAATCAGAAATATGAATGAATACAGATTTCAACAGAGTCCATGCCCATTCAAAGCAACCAGTCCTGAAGCTACAGTGAAATACCTGTTGCTAATAAATCCCTGGGTTCTGAGCAAGGTCAGGAACGTAACCAAGCTGAAGTTCATTTCTATTTCTCTGGCTGCTTTCCAGTTTACTACTGATGGTCTCTTTAGTTACTACATCTGTGCATTATTTATTAGCAATGTTGCCCCTGGCTGGTGATAAGTGTATGCTTGATGAGTCAAATAAATCAATCTAACTAGTAAGCCAGAATAGCTGAATAGGAACGGGTTGAAACCATGACTTTAAAGGAACAAAAAAGCATTAATTTTTCCTCCCAGGAAGCTTTTCTCTCTGAAAAAGGTATCAAATCAGAAGTGCAGTGATATTTCTTTCCCTAAGCTATCCTTCCACTTTTACTCTCCTGACCTCTTTTTCTTCCTCTCTCCTCACTTCTCTTTTTCCTCATTCTTTTTGTTCTTCACTTCTATGTTTTCTCCCATCTCTTGTCTCTTTCTTCTTTCCTTTCTTCCTCCCTTGTTTTCTCCCTACCTCCTTAAACCCATCATTCCTTCATCCCTCAACCCTCCTCCTATTCCTTCCCCTCTTCCCTTCCCTTCCTTCTTTTTCCCCCTACTCCCTTCATCTTCTCCTTTCTTCTCCCTCCTTCCTTCCCTCCTTTCCTTCTGTAACTGCTTCTCTCCTTCCTTTTCTTCCTTCTTTATTTCCCTTCTTCCCTTCTCCCCTTTGATCCCTTTCTTCCCTGTCTTTCCTTCCCTCCTCCCTGCCTGCATCCTTCTTCATCACATGAAATTTCACAGGAACAGCAGAGCTGGGAGTTATATCAAAATGTCTGAATTGCACTTTCTGTGAGGATGGGGGTAGGCAGTTTGAGGCCTGCACTCAGACTGTGAGCACTCTTTCCTCCTCTTTTGTTTTTGCCAAATGAGGAAGAAGAGCTATTTGTAGTAGCAACTTTAGGAGTAAGTTGAGTAGGTGTGGTATAATTTGAAGGGCAAAAGGAAACCAACTTATTTCCACAAAAAACCTCTCCCACTGACTTGAAAATCAACCATAAGAGTTGTATTTCTCTGGCACTTGGTAGACGATTCAAATTTCAAGAACCCTGTGATAAAATGAGAAACCATCACCTCCTCCCCCCTCAGGGTAAATTTCTCATCCTATGCCATTACAATCATTTTCTCCATTGCAGTCTAGTAGAGAGAGATAAAACAAAGGATAGGGAGGTAAAGGAAACTCAAAGTGACTCCTTTCATTTCTCCTCATCTCTCCATACTCCTCTTTTCTCTGGATGGCTCTTCTTTTTCTATTCTAATCCTCACCTTCTCCCTTTTTTGTTCTCCCTCCTTTCCTTGGGTTGTCTCTTTCTATTTCCATATAAATTTCCAAATGAGGAAGAGTTCAGGATAGAAGAATAGACACACATACACATACACCCCAATTATTTCATTTTGCTTCACTTCTATATTTGTGTCCCCATCGTCTAGTATGTTAATTGGCAAGTAGTGGGCAATTCGTTGCCTCAGTCAGAAAGTCCAGTTCAATCTAGACTCAAAACACACATAAGTTAGGGCATCTTTTTTTTTCCTTTACTGTCACTAGCTCCTAAGATGAACTCCTGTGGGCAGGGAGAAATTTTCAGAGTCTAGATGTATTGGTTTCTGGAAAAATAATCCTAGACCCTGCCAGAGAAGACCAGACTTTCAGGAGTTCTTAGACAGGAAAGTATTTGGGAGAGAGATAGAATAGACTTCCCGCAGAAAGCAGGAAGGAATAGTCTTTGAGTATTGGTGTGGAGAATACATTGATACATAAAGAACCAGGTTTAAGTCTTGGCCCCCAAAAGTAGAAGATTTTCTCCTGACTGAGAGGCTGAGTCAAACAGGAATCTTGAATTGTCTTTCGCTGTATAAATGCTGTAAAAATGAGTCAGAGCACCATTTTTATGTCTAGGACAAGACTGGAGCATAGGTTCATAGGGCTTCACTCATTTATTCTTTTTCTCATCCCTTGGGTATTTGCACATAAAGGTTTCCATAAAGGAGCAAGGGAGGGTGAGTACTACAGGGTAAGAACTTCCTTGGGAAAGGAGATAAGATATGACTAGACCTAGCCAGCAACCACCATATTCCAAAGGCTGCAGCCAATGGAAGGAGTAATTTCCCCTTTGAGCTTTACTACTTACTGAAACCAAGACAGGCACATCTAGCTACATTAATATGTTGCTTAGTTTCTAGTTTCTCATATTTCTTTTTCCATTTCCTTGTTTTCCTCTTTGTCTTCCCTTAGCTCTTTTAACATTAGAAAGGGTTAGCTAGGAAGATGACATATCAAGGAACAGGACCTATCCATGACAAAATAATGGTAATATTCAAGAGCCATAAGATCACAATGATCTGTGGTAGACTGGCAGTTTTTAAGCCGTGGAGGTGTTAGATAACAAACCCAATACAAGGGCCACCCTAGCTCATTAACTTCTTGGTGGAACTCCTATCTTCTTGCACAAGGAAACAGAAGATCTGAGAAGCCGTGCTTACTATGTATCCTTATGCCATTATTCAAAGGGTTGCTGTTGTGGTGGTGGTGGTTGTTGTCTTTTGCTTTTTTGTTTTGTTTTGTTTTTTGTACCAGTTGCTTGCACACCTAGGCTCCAAGTGCTTCACTGAGCCACATCTAATCACTACCTGAAATAGTATTGGAGCTAGATGGGAATATTATGATCATGTAGTCCTTCTTGTAAGTATATGGTATGTAGAAGGGGTTGGATTTATGAATAACTCAAAAAATCTATTTTGGACTTGCCCTACAGTGGTCAATCCCATGGAATGTGTATAAAATTGAACTGAACTTTCCTGGCCACTTTCAGCGACAAAGGGAGCTCAGTATTGAAGGAAGTGTGCTTTGGGATAGTGTAATAATTGCTTTATTAGTCCTTTGGTCAAATAAAGGACCTAGGCTTCCCCTGGACTTCATTATAGGACGCTGAGTTAAAAAGAATTGGCTCCTATACCAGGAACGGTGGCCTACTGAGCATACTATAAAAGGATGTTCTCTTTTCCTTCTTGTTGACCATATAGAGACTCTATGAACCTCTCTATCAATTCCCCATGCAAGGAGGGATAAGCTGCTCACACATGACAGCAAACACATGTGCCACCTAGGTGTGACTGACACTAGATCTCAAATACCCAGCTTCCTCTTCTATTTGTGTTTCTGTCTCTGAGCATAGGTGACTTGACTGAGACCATGAGATGGACAATTCTAGCCTTAGGAAATCCCCATTCTGAGGCTCAGTTTTTTCATCCATAAAAGGGACATAAATACACTTGTACTATGTACCTCACAAGATTGTTAGGAAATTGCCTTATAAATTTCAAATGAAATGGAAGATTATTATTATTATTAAAGTCAGTTGTCGGTGAACAGGTAGCAAAAGCATTTGGGAAGTAGTGATATTTTCTTGCACCCCTGAAACCACAATGAAGATGACAATAAGGGCCTATGGAAGCCCATTGGATGAAACAAGCCAAGAGATTTTGCCCATGCTATTGGGATTTATTGTGTCTAATCTCATGAGAGAAATGATAGCATTGAACAGAAAATGTGGAGCCAGAGAAAATTATATCACCACGACTGGAGCACTGGGGAAGGAAAACCTTCAGTGGGTAAAACAGAAGAAGAAAAATATCAAAGTAGTGGAGTGACTGATTGGGACTTAGACAAGCCAGGAAGCTCTGACTTTGCTACTTATTATGTGGATTTGGGGCAACTTCTTAGGTCTCTCTGAGTCTCAGTTGTGATATCTTTTAAAAACTGGGGTGGGACTAGATGATCTCTAAGGTCCCTTCCATTTTTAGCCAGATGATGTTATTCATGATTTTATCATCCTTCTCCCATTCACTATCACCTCATCACGTACCTCTTCAAAGTATAAAACAATTAGATCGGATTGATTCCTAAGGTTGGATAAGTGTTCAGGGCATGAGGTGTTGAAATAAACATTTTGTAGCTTCTGCAAGTTAGCAGCATCAGCTGATATTCCTTCCCAAGAGAGGAAATGCTGTTAATGTAAGCATTTTTTTTCATTGCCACCACTCCTGAGAATTATTTCTCTGATTCTGCCATGCCTTCTAGGAATATACTACTTAATGTACATAGTAGCATACCATCTGATAAACCCTAATATAATATGCCTTGATTAGAAAGCATTGCTCAAAGTAGGTACTTGTTGGACATCAAATTGTTTTCAGCCTTTTTAAAAACTGTGTGATTCTTTTGTATCATCTGCCCCTTATCCTGACATTTAGATACTAGAAGTAGAAATGAGGGGCAAAGGGACTAGAGTGGGCTGTAAGAGATTTTTATCTATTAGCCTTCATTTATCTGTCATTTAAATATAGGGCAATTTGTCTATTCACTCAATAAAATTTAAGTAGCTGTTTTGTCCAATGACCAAAAAGTGTACGTAATACTGAGGGATTCAAATAAGTTAGCCAAAAAATGCTTCTAAGCCTAATAGACTGTATGGTAACTGCATTAAGTCACAGGACACTTGAGTAAAATGTATAATTACTTGAAAAAGCTCAGATTAATCATTCTGAAAAGGATAATGAAAAACACATTGATTCACTTAATACAAAATGTATGTGTGATTGTGTACATGAGCATGAAAGTGTTATAATAAGAAGGAGCATGGCACAGTAACTAGACTCAAGGTCAGGAAATCTGAGTTCAAATCTTAGCTATGACATTTACTGGTTATAGGACCAGGAGCAAGTCACAACTTTCCTGAGCATCTATTTTTTAAAAAAATTTGTATCAATATATCAATGAAGCATTGAATTCATTGAGTTTTTGTTGTTAGGAAAGAGCTCTGTAAACTTTAAAGTGCTTCCCAATGTAAGCTATCACTGAATGTAAATCTTTCAATCTCAAAAATTTTCATAATTCCAAAGGTCTAGAGGTCAGGACAATAATATTAAACAAAAGTATTAGCCGTTGCAGAAGATCCAATAGGAAAATTAGCTTCCTTAGTTTACCACAATGCCTAGCACATAGTAGGTGCTTAACATATTGATTGATTATCTTCAAAGAAAAAAAGAAATTGGTCAGACACTTGTTCTATTTTTTTAATTTTAAAAGAAAGTCCTAAACCATAGTCATTAAACATAGAATTGAAGGGTCAATATGTTTGTTATCTTTGTTGTTTCTCCTGGCTAATTTCCTAGTAATTTATTCAGTAAATGTAAATGTGTGTAGGTGGTTTTGTGTGTGTGTGTGTGTGTGTGTGTGTGAGAGAGAGAGAGAGAGAGAGAGAGAGAGAGAGAGAGAGAGAGAGAGAAAGAGAGACAGACAGAGAGACAGAGAGAGAGAGAATGTGTATGTGGCTGTGGTGGGCAAAGATCTAAACCCTTACTATCAAGCCAAGTCAATAAGCATTTGCTGTATTAAGTGCTCACTATGTGCAAGGCAGCATGCTAATCACTGGGCATACAAAGAAAGGCAGACCCTGACCTCATAGAGCTCACATTCTAATAAGAAAGATAACAAGTAAACAACTTAAACTACATGTACAGGGAAAGTGAAGGTAATCTCTGAAGGAAGGCACTAGGGGTGTTGTATATCCCCTAGGGTTTATTACGGTGCATTGCTCAAAGCAGTTACTTAAATTTTGAGTGAATAGACACTTGGTCCTAGAATGAAATGACATAAATGAAGGCTAATAGACAACAATCTTTCACAGTCAATTCTAGTTCCCTCCCTCCCAATTTCTGCTTCTGGTATCTGAATGTCAGGATAAGGGGCAAAAGATACAAAGGAATCACAGTTTTTTAAACAGTCTAAAAACATTCACTCAGCAATTAGTACTTTAAATGTGAAATATTTGTCCAATGACCAAGGAGTATACATAAGACTGGAGGGATTCAATTATATCAGTCTTGATATTCTCTCTATAGACAAAACCAGAAGATGAAGAGAGGAACCTAAATGAAAGGATGACTCGTTTACAAGGTCTCATAGGAGAAGCGAAGTAAAGAGTCTGGAGAGTTGCTTTTATCATCCATCCAAAGACAACAAGAAGAGTCATTTCATGGGACATTTAGTCATCTCCTATGGCAGTACTAATGTTAAGTATTTGCAAAAAGACTGCCCTGGCAATAATTACAGTTTATGCAGAGGTTAAAGAAGTACAGAAATTACGTGAATAATTTGATAAGAATCTCCCAATTAAATTAATGTATACGTTGATAATTCAATTCAATAAGCATTTGTTAAGTGCCAATTATGTGCTAGGCACTGTGCTAAGTGCTGGGGATACAAAAAGAGGCAAAAGATCCTGCCCTCAAGGAGCTTACAATCTAATGGGAGAGACAACTTGCACACAAATATATAAAAAGCAAGGTATATACAAGATAAAGAGGAAACGATTAACAGAAGGAAGGCATGGAATTAAGAAGGGTTGGGAAGGCTTCATGTAGGAGATGGGATTTTAGCTGGGATTTAAGGAAGCAAGGGAGGTCAGTAATTAGAGCAGAGAAAGAAGAACATTCCAGAAATGGGGGCTAGTCAGGGAGAATGCCCAGAGCAAAGAAACAGAGTCTTATTCATGGAACAGGAAGGAGGCCAGTGTCACGGGATTAAAGCGTATGTGTTGGGGAGTAAGGTGTAAGAAGACTAGAAAAGGAGAAATGGGATAGGTTATGAAGCACTTTGCATACAAGATAGAGCATTTTGTATTCCTGGAGTTAATAGGAAGCCACTGCAGGTTATTGAGTAGAGGGGTGACATGATTAGACCTGTGTTTTAAGAAAATCACTTTAGAGGTTGAATGGAGAATGGATCAGAGTGGGGAGAAATTTGAGGCAAACAGACCCACTAGCAGTGTATTGCAATAATGAAGGCATGAGATAATGAGACCCTGCACTAAAGTGGTGGCAGTGTCAGAGGAGAGAATGAAGTATATTTGGGACATGTGGCAAAGATAAAATCTACAGGCCTTGGCCACAGCTTAGATATGGGGACGAGAGAGAGGGAGTAATTTAGAATGACACCCAGGTTGTGAACCTGAAGGGCTAGGAGGATGGTGCTGACCTCTACAATAATATGAAAGGTAGGAGTGAGGGGGGTGGTTTTGGGGGAAAGATAGTAAGTTCTATTTTGGATGTACTGTGTTTAAGTGTCCAATGGACTTCCAGTTCAAGATATCTGAAAGGCAATTGGAAACATGAGACTGGAGGTCAGGAGAAGGTTGAGACAGGAAAAACAGATTTGATAATCATCAGCATAAAGATGGTATTTAAAGCCTTGTGAGCTGATGAGATCACCAAATAATATAGAGGGAGAAGATAACCCAGGGCAGAACCTTAGGGACACCTATGGCTAGAAGGTATGATCTGGAGGAGGATCCAGCAAAGGAGACAGAGAAGGAGTGGCCAGATAGGTAGAAGTAAAACTAGAAGAGAATGGTGTCCTTAACACCCAGAGAGAAGAGAGTATCAAGGAGGCTAGAGTGATCAACAGAGTCAGAAGCTGCAGAGAGACCAGGGAGAATAATAGAGAAAAGGCCATTGGATCACTTTTGAAGAGAGCAGTTTTGGTGGAATGATAAGGTTGAAAGCCAATTGTAAGGGGTTAAGAAGGTAGTGAGAGAAGAGAATGTAGAGGCATCTATTGTATAAGGCCTTTTCAAGAAGTTTAGCTATTAAGGAAAGAAGAAATATAGGATGATAGTTATCAGGCATGGAAGAATTAGATGAAGGGCTTTTTTTTTTTCAAGTTAGGGGAAACATGGGCATGTTTGTAGGCAGTAGGAAAGGAGCCAGTAGAGAAGGAGAGATTGAAAATAAGTAAAACAGTAAGTATGACTCAGGAGGTAAGCTATTATAGGAGATGGGATGGAATAGGATCACTTGAACAGATAGAGGGGATAGTCTTGGTAAGGAATAAGGCCATTTCATCATGTGAAGCAGGGGTGAAAGAGGAGAAAGTAGCAGAAGGCATCTGAGTGGTAGGAGACGAAGAAGGGAGAAGTTCATGATGAATGGCCTCATTTTTTTTGCTGTAAAATATGAGGCAAGGTTCTCAGCTGAGATAGTGGGTGAAGGACGAACCATGGGAGGTTGTACAGGGGATGACAAGGTTTGGAAGAGCAACTATGGAGAATTGGATAGTAATTTGATAAAGGAGGTATAGTAGGATTGCCAAAGAGCAGAGAGGGCCCAATTGAGGACATTTAACATAAAGTTTGTAATGGACCCTATCAGAACAGTTAGGTGATTTTCCCTACCTTATTTCTGCAGTACGTGTGTAGTTAGGATACTCAGTGACTTCAGTGCAAAGATGGACACAGACAAGGGCAAAGAGTATATATTGCAAATATGCCCCAGAAATAAGCATCAAGAGAGGCCAAAGACTTATAGACATGTAAGACTTCACACCTAGAGAACTTGAATATTTTCTTTATAAAAAGAATTGAAAGGCAATGATCATGGGGAATACCAATTATATGACAAAAAGTGGATTTGATTATATTTTAGACAGGAAGCAATCTGTTACTGGGATGGGAACCATTTCTGAATCTTTCTGTGTATAGTTAGACTGCTTACTTGTTAGAGCAAAGATTGAAATTTATATGAGGCTAGATAAAAGATTAAAATGAGAAAAATATATGGTTTACAATCAAGATAATGCCAACTTGCCCTATTTAATTGAGTTATTGAGGCTGAAAATGGGAAAAGGATAAAGAAAGTGATATTAACACCATTTATAAGAATATCATATAGAAGTTTCATTGATGAAAATCAATTGCTATAACTACCTGGGAGACCAAAGAAGCCTAAAAACTAGGTTAGCCAGCAAACAGCTTGTGTACATACCAAGAGAGATATAACAACAACAGTCAACACTGATTTAGAATAAAGATCACTGAATTTGAAGTCAAAGAACATACGTTCTAATCCTCACTCTGCCCTTTACTACCTGTATCACCTTGGGCACCTCGTTACATATCTCTGTCCTGTATTTTCTTCATTTATACTATGAAAGGATTGGACTAGAATAGATACTATAAGAATATTGTTTATCTTGTTATGAGGAATAAATGAGATTATAAATACATACATATACATACATATGTAAGTTTTCCTGGTTTCAAGGTTAGCTCTCTTTCATTATAACACTCTGTCTCATGCTTATTATGGATTTTATTACTATAAAAACAAACAAAATTAGAAAGTCAACCAAGAGAACATCAGAAACAAGTAATACATGACTACTTTCTTCTATATATAACATATTTATAAGAATGATCTATACAAGGATAGCATTCATAATGAGAGTATTAAAAGGGAAGAGAAAGGCAATATTACACAGTAAAAACACATCACAAAGTTGACAGAAAGATGTAGAGAAATGAGTAAATAGATAATTTCAAAAAAACATGAAAAGATTTATAGGAAGTGATGCAGAGTGAAGTGAGTAGAACCATAAAAATAATCTACATCATAACATCAATATTATAAAAACAAATAAGTTTGGTGACTTTTATAAGCTGATGAAGAATGAAACGAACATAACCAGAAGAACAATTTGTACAATAACAACACTGTAAAAGCAAACACCTTTGAAAGCTGTGAGATCTATGATCAATACAATGACCATTCATGGTTGCAGAGGACCCATGTTAAACATGCTAGTCATTACAGAATAATGAATTTAGGATTGATAATGAGACATATCTATGCATATGTATGTGTATACACATAGATATGTCCATATATGTATGTGTATATGTACATATACAAGTATGTGTGTTGTGTACATATATATTCATATATATTTGAATTATAGATTGTACAGCCATAACAAATATGAGTATGGGTATTTGTTATAAAATTGGTTTGGGGTTTGTGAGATGGGAGGGAGAGAAAATAGATTTCTTCCCATTTAAAAAAACAGAGTGATGAGGGCTCTACAGATGTTAAATGTTGCATGCACTTTTGAATAAAATCATCATTTTATTGATTTTACTCAATTATTTTCCTTTCCTTACAAAAGACCTCTCACAAAATGGGAGTAGTCTGTAAATGTTTACAATGTAAATACAAAACACCAATAAAACTTTTTACAAAGGAAAGAAATAGGGATTACGAAGTCCTTTCGTTATTGTTTGATTATAAAAGGTATTTTATTTGTTAGAACAAAATTCTGCCTTAAAGTCTCTCTCCCAACAAGGTACCCCCCATGCATAAGTCAAAATGATACCATGTTCTTTGAAAGATATAATATAGACAACCCTATTTGACACCCTCTGATCGTATATACAGATGAGAAAACTAATGTTCATAAAAGGGAAGAGACTTATGCAAGGTTAAAGAGCTAGTAAAGTTGGAAGCCAAGTTAAAGGCTTCTCTCCAAGTCCAGTGTATCTTTCCAGTATACCATGTTCTTCCTCATGGAGTGAACTTAGGCAAAAAGCCAGTCAAAAAAACCCAAAACAAAACCTATTTTAACTTTAGGAGTTATTCCTAGGAGGAAGTTGGAGGAGGGCTAAAGGGAGAAGGGAGGATATCCCTTTTATAGAGCAATTTTTTTTTTCCTGACCTTAACTGACTTGATGAGAGCAGTGCTTTTTCTTCCTCCTCCTTCTCCCCTCTTCCTACCCCCTCCCACAGGATTGTTTTCCTTCAGAATGAACTCTAGTCTCCCTCCAAGATGCAAGGTCTTATTTAAATAGTCCTTCTGAAGATGTCAAATGACTACAGATATTTTTTCTCTCCTTTGCATTTTTCAACACAATAAATAAATGAAACAGGAATCATGTAGATAATTTATGCTGGTTGCATCTATTGCAGCATTTCAAATGTGTTTAATCTATATGCCTTTTAGAATTTGTTCTCTAGTTACTTTATAGATGATCTTTTCCTAAGCACTTGCCCAGAAAGTTCATCTCTGAAATTTCTCATGAGTTAAGTCTCCAGGGACTGTCTTTTTCCCTTAAAGATTTCCAGCTTTGGAGTTCTGCCCAACCACCATCAACTTCTTTCTTTGTGGAAACTGTATCTCTCTGGTCTCATTGCTCTTTCCTTGAACTGCCAGTCTTTTCTTCAATATATTAATATTTTATATATGCTTTTTTTTAGAATATAAGAGTTTCCTAGGGTGTTTTGCAAAGGATATTGGTTTTATAAATATTAAATCTATACATTAATAAGATTAACCTGGAAATTATAGTTCCATTATGCCAAATAAAAAGGTTTCTTCTCCTTAACTCAACTATTGTCAATATAAGAAGTTTCTTTTAGGCCACTGAATCTGAAGAGGTTAGAATAGTCTGGCTTTATGGAAAGGACACTAGAGGATGAGAGAGGAAGAGAAAGAATTTGAAACCAAAAATAATTTCTTTTTAAAAAGGACCCAACTTTTAAAAAGGACCCAAGTCAAGATTGCTGGGTCCCCGATTTGACATTTACTAGCTGTGTATATGTGGACAAGACACGTATTTTCTCTAAACCTATGTTTCCACATTTGCAGAGACATTAATAACTGTACCACTTAACTCTCCAGTTGTTATGAGGAAAGCACTTTGTAAAAACCATAAAGCACCTCACAAATTAAAAAAAATTGGAATGAATTGATAGATGAATACATAAATGAACAAAAACCCACTTATTTGGTGCTTCTAGGGACACAAAGATTAAAAAAAAACCAGTTCTCTCAAGAAGCTATTCATCATGACAAAATTTTATTCATGCCAAAGATGCCAAGATGGTACATTAGAAAAAACAATAAACATAATTAGTCATATTAAAAATGAAAACATTCAAAACCATGATTATTGCAATAGACACAGAAAAAGTTTTTGACAAAGTACCATACTTATTTATGCTAAAAACTCTATAAAGTATAGATAGAGAAGAGTCTTTTTTAATACCACAAAAAGTGTGTGTCTAAATTAAAAAAAAACAAGCATCATAAATAATAGAGATATGCTGGAACCATTCCGAAAAATTACAAATATAAAGCAAGGATTTCAACTCTCCCTAGTCTCATTTGAGTAGTATGCCATTAGTAGTAATAAAACAAGGAACAGAAATTAAAGGTGTCCATAAAGAGAAGATAAAACAATCCCCATATGTCTATAATATGATGACCTTACTTAGAAAGTCCTAGGTAATCAACAACAATACTAAGTGAGATTATAGCTCTGTAAAGTAGAATGCTACAAAATAAACCCTCTAAAATCAACAATATATCTATGTAATAATAACAAAATCTTAGAGGTAATAATAGAAGGGGAAATCTCATTCCAAATAACTAAAAATGCATTAAATGTCTCAAGAACAATCTACCAAAGCAATGAAATACTTGTATGGAATACATTACATCTTGTTATATCTTTACATTATTACATATTATATTTTTACATTGTACATTACATAATTTAAATACATTATATCTCTAAAAATATAAAGAACAATTTAAATATTCAGAATAGTTGAATATTTAAAGAATGGTCAGTATTCACGGCTATATAATGCCAATGTAATGAAAATTACAATAGCACCAAAGTTAACTTACATTTTTGGTGCTTTACCAATAAAATTATCAAAAGGACTCTTTACAGAATTTGATAAAATAATAACAAAATTCATTTGGAAAAATACAAAGCCTAGAATATTAAAGGAGGTGGTAATGAAGGGAAGAATCAAATCTCCAGACCTCAAACTATCTTAGAAAGCAGCAGCCATCAAAACTATCTGGTAGTGATTTTTAAAAAGAGACAAATTAATAAAACAGACTAGACAAAGGAGAATCAGAAATAGTGTAACTCAATAACCCAGTGTTCAATAAATCAAAAAAAACATAAATTATTTAAGAAATAACTCTCTATGTGATTTCTTTAAAAAAAAAAAACTGTTGGGAAAACTGGAAAGGAGTGTGGCAGAAATTTGACCTAGCCTGACACCTTACTCCATATTCTACAATACATTCTAAATGGATATGTGACAATATTAAGTATCACACCACAAAAATACCTGAAAGAGAAATTGATCATATGCCTCTTGCAGCTATACATAGGAAATATATATAGAAGCAATTGCAAAAGATCAACAAATTTAATGACATGAAACTAAAAAAAAAACTTCTGCATAAATAAAATTAATGCCTTAGGTTGAGAAAGAGAGCTGAAAAATGAGAGGGGGCGAAATATATCAAATTCTTCTCATTAGGCTTAAGTCAGCTAAGTGGCAGTATATACAGTACTAGCCTTGGAGTCAGGAAGAACTGAGTTGAAATCCTGCCTCAGACACTTACTAGCTACGTGACTATCACTTAACCTTTCAGATTCACTTTCCTTATATGTAAAGTAGGGATAATAATAGCACCTACCTTACAGGATTTTTGTGAGGATCAAATGAGACAACATTTATAAAGTGTTTTTCAAACCTTTAAGCAGGATATAAATGCCAGTTATTAATTAACTGAAATACACACACACACACACCTACATAACATAATATGTATATTTACACATATGTACGCATATGTGTGTATCTCCAAAAGCTATTCTTCAATAAATAAGTAGTCAATAGATATGAACATACAGTTCTCAAAAAAAAATGCAAACTATTAACAACCACATGAAAAAATTGTCCAAATTGCTAATACTAAGAGAAATGAACATCAAAAAGACTCTAATGTTTTATCTCAGATTCTGCAAATTGGAAAACAAAAATGACAAAAAATGGCAATAGTTTGAGTGGTTGTGGAATGATAGGAACATTGTTGCATTGTTGGTGGATCTGTGAAATGGTATAATTATTTTTAAAAGCAATTTGGAAGTATGCAAATAAAATGACTAAAATGTCTATATCCTTTGAACCCAAACTCCATTTCTGGCCAAGAGCCCCAAGAAAACCATTGATAAGAAGAAAGTCCCCATGTATACAAAAATATTTATAGTAAAACTTTTTTGTTATAGCAAAGAATTTGGAATATCATTTGGGATGCCCATCAATTGGGGAGTGACTAATCAAATTATCATTAATGATTGTAATGGAATATTTTTGTTTTCTAGGAAACAATTGACATGTTGAGTAGAGAGAAGCATTTAAAGATTTAATATAATTTGAGACAGAGTGAAGTAAGCAGATGAGAAAATAATATACACAATGATTACAGCAATGCAAACATAGAAATCAACCACAGACACACAAAATCAAAAGTAAATGTTGCAAAGTTATAAAGAATAATTATGGGTGAAAGAAGAAAGGTGTCGAAATGACCCTACCTCACCACTTTGTAGAGATAGAAGGTCTGCAAGTGTCATCTGCCACCCATATCTTTTCAGAATTTTTAATTACATTGATCATTTCTGCTGATTTTCTCCTCTTCTTTCTCCTTTTTTTTCTCTTTAAATACTATTTGTTAAATAGTATGGCTCTTGAAGAGAAAGAGGGAGAGGTATACTTGGGTAAAATTTGGTAATATAAAAATAGTTATCAAGAAAAACATATTTTCAAAAAAGAGAGAGACATTCCTTGCCCTTAAGAATCTTATATTCAATACGTAAAGACATCACATATATGAAAAAGGTGACCCCAAAAAGGAGTTTTGTTCTGAAGAGATTGAATTGGGGGGGGTGGAGGTGAGGTGGGACAGGTGTAGTAGTAAGTATGCAGTGATAGGGAGAAAGATTGAGATGGCCCAAGTAGGTGGCTAGATGGCATGTGAAACTGAAACAGAGTGCCTATTCATTTTACTTGTCAAAAATTCACTCCCTTTTAGATACATCATGACTCTTGTTTAAGCAGAGTATGTAAGAAACTCTTAATCTAATTATTTTTTTCTACTACCACTCGAGCTATTATCTTTTTTTGTCATTTTTTTTTCCAATTTTCAGGATCTGAGGTGAAACCTCAGGGTTGTTTTGATGTGCATGTCTCTTAATATTAGTGATTCAGACAAAAATCTTTACAGTAAAGTCTTTATGTTTGTTGGTTGCTGTCCTTCATTCTCAAAGAGGACCAAAATGACATCAGTATGTTGGAGTCAAGTTACAATGTGTCCGACTGTGACTGATCTGACCAATATGAGCTTGGAAGCCTCTACCGCAGGTCAGGCACAAATAGTCCACATGAACATGTGGGCTGGATTCTCTAAATTTGCACATCTCATATTTCTTTTGAGCTACTTCAATTCTGCTTTGTTCCTAGAGCACAGTGCCTTCTTTGACTAGGTAGGCCATGCTGGGCAGGCCTTTTCAAGTGGCTCCCATGTCACACAATCAATTCCAAAGTTCTTCAGATAGACCTTGAGAGTGTCCTTGTATAGCTTTTTCTGACCACTATATGAGCACTTATGTGAGTTCTCCATAAAATAGTCTTCTAGGCAAACTTACATTTTGCATTGAAACAATGTGGCCAGCCTTCAGGGTTGCGTTCTCTGCAGTAGAGTTTGAATGTTTTGCAGTTTATCTGGAAAGAGGATCTCAGGGTCTGGTACCTTATCCTGCCAAGTAATCTTCAGAATCTCCCTAAGACAATTGAAATGGAAGTGATTCAATTTCCTAGCATGGCCCTGGTAGATTGTCAAGGTTGTACAGGCGTATAACAATGAGGTCAGCACAACAGCTCTGTAGATCTTGTTTGTTATGTAGTCTAATACCTTTTCTCTTCCACATTTTCCTTCAGGGACTCTCAAACACTGAGCTGTCTCTGGTAATGCATGTGTCAACATTATTATTAATAAGTACATCCCTGGAAAGTATACCGCCAAGGTAAGTGAACTTATCCAACAGTATTCAAAACTTCTCCATTTGTTGTAATTGATGGTTCCACATACCATAACACATGTGTGTTGCTGGCTGGTGGAGCACCTGAGTTTTCTTGGCGTTAATTGTTAGCACAAAATTAGCACAAGCAGCAGAAAATTGATCTATACTTTGGTGCATCTCTGTTTCCGATGCTGCATTGAATGCACAATCAAATGGTAAAATGTTATGGGTAATGTCTTTTGATTCGTGCATAAATTGGGTTTAAGTGAGGCAGAGTTGCACAAAGTCATTGCCCTTACTCTCTCTTCCAGAGTCACCATAGTCCAATGGCAGGACAGAGTCAAGATGACTGGTGATGGCTAGAGATGCAGTGGATGACCTTGGTGTCTTTGATGTCTAACTAAGCTCTAAGCGCTCCATAGTACCTGCTTCAGTTGTCTTCATGATATTGGAACAAATTGTTCTCAACCACCCATTCTACCAGGTCAAGTCTTCACACACTTGTGGTAGACATCCCCTTTACTCACCTTTGGGTTTGAGCCCCTTGGTTACCCTCAACCTGGTTTAGCCAATCTGCCAAAACAGTTTACCAGGGTATGGCCACTGCACATAGGCTTCTTGGAGCCACAGGTGAGAGTTAGGTGGATTGAATGGATACCAAAGGTAGAAAGCAGCCCTGAAAAGGGTTTGGCAGCCCTCACACCAGAAGAGGTACTAATCTTCCCTTAATATACCCTACACCCCAAAGTCTTTGAGTTAATCTGCTTTCGGATGTCAAAGAATAGGAACCCAAAATACCCACCTCTAATTTAACTACAGCGTTTGGCATGCAAACAAGAGATGGAGCAAGTACTCTCTCATTTGGGAACAAAGAGATATATTTCTCATCACCATCTTTGGTTTCCCAGGCTTGGATAGGTTCTCAGGAGTGAAATCACAAATAAAATGGCAATCCACTAAACCAGCTCTAGAAGATTCCAGACCCTAATAAGAATCACCCAAGAAGGTTAGTATCTTTGCTCTTTTATGCTGTGGTAGACAAAGGGAGTCTAGAGCCTTTTACCCACGACCCAATTCAGGGTGAGTTAACATCAGACACATTTGAATAGGCCTATCAAGGATAGTGGATTCTTCACTTATTCGAATATAAATTCCTTGTGGACAAGGACTATTTAAATTATATCCCCACATCCTAGAATAGTGGCTCACATATAGTAACCTTTTGCTAAATTCTTTTTAATTGCTACTTACCTGCTTGATAAATTCTGTTTTTATCTATGTTTTTCTTTCTTTCCTTTTTGGATAAGGGCCTGATCCTATAAGTTTGCAGCATTCTTCAAAACCTGAATCAAGATTCTGTTCATGGAAAATCAAATGTAAATTGATATTTGCTTGTGGCCAATTTGGAGGATTATCTAGTTGGAAGAAGGGATATTTTACTAATGACAAGATCCTAGTTCCTAGGACAAAGATAATATGTATTATTTATCTTTATCTCCACTCTGTCCACAACCCCACACACTATGTCTTCCACTAACAAATGTTTATTGAATGAATGCATAGATTAATAAATAGGCATTACTATGGAACTCCTTACAAAGTGTGTTGACATTCCAGTTGCTCTTCAATGACCTGAAATCAGGGTCTCTCCTTCACATGGAACAGGCAAATTTTTACCAGCTCACCAAACTTTTACTACCAAAAGTCCCCATTCATGAGTTTAGTGGGAAAAAAAAAGTGTTTAAAGACAGAATAAGTTATAGTCTATTTCTTGATTATTTTATTCATTTTTTTTTTCAGGCAATTGGAGTTAAGTGACTTGCCCAGGGTTACACAGCTAGTAAGAGAAAAGTGTTTGGTCTAAGGCCAGATGTGAACTCAGGTCCTCCTGACCTCAAGGCCGGTGCTCTATCCACTACACCACCTAGCAGCCCCAATTTCTTGATTATCATAATGGGTTAATGGGTTAATGGGAAGTGGGCCATGCTTTTGCACATGCCATGATCCTCAGATGTATTTACTTTTTACCATTAACCAGCAGGTGGTGGGAAATATTACTATGTGGTTACTTTGGGCAGCTAGATGATGTAGTGAATTGAGCACTAGGCTTGGAACCAGAAAGACTCATCTTCATGAGTTTAAATCTGGCCTCAGACAATTAATTGTTATGTGACCCTGGGCAAGTCATTTAATGCTGTTTGCCTCAGTTCCTAATTTGTAAAATGGTATGGAAGAGGAAATGGCAAACCACTCCAGCATCTGTGGAGAAATAATGGAGAACCAAGCAGGGAGACTAGCGAGGCATATTGGAGAGGATATTAAACTTGGAGATGGATAATTCCCATTTCAAATTCCACTTCGGGCACTTATTTGCTGAGTGACCCTGACAAATCAATGAACTTCCCTGGACCTCAACTTCCTCATCTGTAAAGTGGGGTGGGGTTGGATTGGATGGCCTCTTAGCTCTAAATTTATGATCCAAAATCCTTGATTCTCCCATGCCCAACAATAAAAATGAGGAAGACCTTTAAAGTCTTGGCCTCAGAGGGCAAAAGTAGAACTGGTATTTGTAAAGAGGATGATTTTAGTATAGAAAATCTTCCTAAAAATTAAATGTGCCTGAAAGTGGAACAGGTTGCCTGGCAAGGTGTGCTCTCCATTACTGAAAATCTTTATGAAGAAGCTTGAAGACAGCTTTGTAGGGACAGAGGGAGGTTCTAATCAAGTGTGGCTTGGAATATACCGGTGGTTCCCAACCTTGCTAAGTAGGAAAGGTTCTTTTTAACTATCAAAAAAAAGTCATTTGCTGCATGATCACAACTATATCCATTGATTCCTTCTGTCTCTATTACTAACATAGTAACTTGCATTTATTTTTCCAGGACAGAGGATTTTATCTGTGTAGGGAGGTATATGGGGAACTTCCTCTATCAATACAGATAAACAACTATCTCTGACATTTGTAATTCCAGAAAGGCACTGAGAAGCATGATAGAGCAGTGGTTAGAGAACTATTTCAGGAGTTAGGAAGACTTGGGTACAAGTCCCACGTTTCACACATATTGGCTCTGTGACTATAGCTTTGTTGTTCAGTTGTTTTTTGTCATGTCCAACTCTTTGTGACCCCATTTTTGGTTTTCTTGGCAAAGATACTGGAGTGACTTGCCATTTCCTTCTCCAGCTCATTTTACAGATGAGGAAACTGAGGCAAATAGGTTATGTGACTTGCCCAGAGTCAATACAGCTAGTAAGGTGTGTGAGGCCAGATATCCATTTATATAATACTTTACATATTAACCCTGTGAGGTAAATACTGAAAGTATTAGTTTTCCTAAATTGTTGTTCAGTCATATCTGACTCTTTATGACAGTATTTGGAGGTTTTCTTAGCAAAGATGCTGGAGTAGATTTCTATTTCCTTCTTCAGCAACTATAGGTCAAGTCTTACCACATCAGGCTGGCACTTAGTAGATACTTAATACATGTTTATTCAGTTGATGAAGGAAATGACCAAGGCTTGATATGAAAGGGACCAGAGCTCTTCCAAAGCAGAATGGGCTACCTTACTGGCTCTTTAAACACAGGTGGAATTACAACTTGTTGAGGAGATTCTAGAAGGGATTATTTTCCAAGTATTAGTTAGACTAGGTGGCTACAAAAGTCCTTCCAGTTCTGGGATTCTGTGAAATATATGACAGGTAGCCACTATGAATTCATCAGTACCAAATGCTTGCTGATTGATCGACTAAATGCATATTTTAATACTTTATTTTCAACAGAATCTGCATACATTTGAAAAATTTATATTTGTATCTGTTTCTGTGAGTATATACATGTATATCTGGAATCCTATAACTGTCTATGAAAATATTTTTACTGAAAATACCTTTCATCAATACAGACTCTCTGCTTCTTTTAAATTTGCTCTCTCAAGAGAGTTGCCTGGGGATGCTGAGAGTTTAAGGGATTTGCCCCAGGTCACATGGCCAATATTATCTGAGGTGGGACTTGAAGCCAAGTTTTCCAGAGGCTAAACAAACCTGGCAATATATTTGCAACAGATATTAGCTATTTTGTCTACAGAAGGCAGGTTTCCTTATTTATTACACTGAGACATTTCATGAGATGGTGGATACTGTTTCATAGATTCCATTCTGGAAATCTGATTGAAGCTTGGTATGCATTTGGATGTAGGGACCCCTGGGCTAGAGGATCTTTCTACTGGAAGATTCTATTCATGGACTAAGTGCTTTGATAACCACTCTATTTACACAGCTATACCCTGTATGTATTATTTTAAAACAAAACTGTTACAATATACCACTACAAAACAGGAAACCTTTCAGGTTCATTTTAATAGATATTTCCACTTTCCTGTACACTGATTCACTGACATTACATTCAAACAATAAGATCATGAAATTCCTTGACTTTCTTTCTTCAGGTTGCTCTGTTTATTCATCATCTTGGACCTTTTTTTTAAATTGGATTGGGGATCAGCTCATTAATTTGCATTCTTTTTTATGTTTGAGAAATAATATTGGGAGGCATTTTGGTTGGAGAAACATTTGAATATGGCAAGACCTGTATTTTATTTGGGCTAAATCTACAGACCCCCTGAGTGAAAAAAGGTAGTGAAAAAAATAAATATAGAGATCTGTTCCTTTACCAGAGTTGTTAATGTGCCCATTTAGCATAGAAGCATTGGGGGAGGGGGGTGGCTTTGATGAAATGCACCAGAACTAGCTAGAGAAGTGAATCAATTTCTCTAGATGAGCAGAGAATGGTATAATTCCCATTTAATAATAACTCCTATTTCTCTAGTGTTTTAGAATTTATCCATTACTCCACTCACAACAACCCAGTGAGGATTACTTTTCTTTTTTTGTAACACTTGCTCCATTTGTAAATAAAGCAACATGGAAACACTGTTAATCCTCATTTTGAATATTGGTTCAAAAATGGGGAAAGAAAAAGACAACTTCCGTCTCCTCTTTAAATGCCTATGCTACATAATCTTTCTTGAAAGTAGGTCATGTTACAACTTCTTTGAGATCTTTGTAGGAATGAGAACACAAGTGTATATAGGTATATATATTATATATATGTATAATATATATAATATATATATATTCTACAAAGAAAGATACTACTATGTTAAAACTGAATAGTCTTTTTTCCTGAGAAAATACTTATTATCTCATCTTTTGGATAGGATTGAGATAGAAAAGGTACTTAGACAAACCTCTCTCCTGATATTATTAAGAGTTTGGGAGTAGTGAGGGAGCCCTAATAAATTTCCAAAGGATTGGAATCAGTTGACTTCTTCAGTGTTTCCTTGGTATCCGGGAAATCCCAGAAATCACAGTTTAAGGAAGGGGAAATGATGGACATTGCTCTCTTCTCTTTCCATACTATATGTAGTGCTTTGTTTAAGGGATTTTCTAATGCACTTATTGAGCATTTTGCATTTATGGTTATTTGTGTGGGAGTCAAGTCCCTTACTAGAATGTGGTAAGCTCCATGAATCTTATCTCCCCCAGTACAGTATTCTGCATGCAGTAGGTGCTTTAAAAATATTAGTGAATTCCCAAGGCATGGGAACTCACTGCATTAAGTCTCCAGGCTCCTTACACAGTCTGGTCTGAAACTCATCTACACGGGAAAGAAACACATCCATAACACAGAAGCACACACGCTAGGGGCTAGAGGACAGACAAGTCTAGAGTCTAAGGGGGTGCTGTGTCCAGTGTCATTCATTCTCTTTTCTCCAGGACTGCAGAGGAGGTGAATTGCTCCCTTAGGTTATGGGAAGGTCACTCCTTTTGGAGAAGAAGTGGACCTGATGGGCCCAGCTAAGTGGTCATTTTTGCCAGCAGGAGAGTGGGAAAGAAGCCTGAAACTGACGTCGCTAGGCATTAGCTGACAGAGCAGTCCCTGGCTCTTCTGGTTAGGCTGTGGGAGACAGCAGCAGCAGCAGTAGCAGCAATAACAGTGACTGCAGCCGCTTTATGATCTCGGAATCTGGACTGCTGGTGCGCCCTCTGCAGCAACCAGCAACCAGCAACCAGCAACCAGCAACCAGCAATCCTTAGGGTCCCCCAAGCAGGAGCGCGGGAAAACTGCATTCCAGCAGCCTCAGGTATTGGGGTTGAGCTGGGATCACTGAGGCTACATTTGACACTGTTCTGGGAAAAGCTGCAAGGAGCCAACTGAAATGTCTTACTCAATATTCCCGGTGCCTCACTTGAATGGGAACTAACTCCTAAGCACGCAGCTGTCTGTCTTAGACGGCTCAACACCTGACCACTTAGGGAGTTCTTTCAACACCACCCCCCTAACCATTTCCCTTGAAATTTTGGATTACAGAAATAAAGTGAAGTCCAGACACTGTCTGATACTTTATTTTTAATGTACGTGAATCGAACTTGTTTATGAACTGGAAAACTGCTTCTACCAATGCAAGTCAGCATCCCTTCAACACATGCATGCATGTATACACACATGTATACACGTATGCATACACACGTGTATACACGTATGCATACATACATGTATACACATGTGTACATACATATGCATATGTACATGCTATGGATGTGGAGAGAGAGACAGAGACAGACAGAGACTGAGACATGAGACAGCAGAAACACACATACAGTTACAAAGTTGCCTTAAAGCGTTGAAAAGTTAAGTGACTTGTACAGGGTCACACAGACTGTATGTGACAAAAGCAAGATTTGGCTCCAGGTTTCCTCTTGAGTTTTCCCGGGGGCAAAAGTCTTCAGAGGGGTATTCTCCAGTCAAGGTTGGGAAGGTATTTGCTGTCTCCAGTGGTCCCAGTCGGAAATTTGTGCTTTTGCGTTTTCCAAGAAAAGGGAGAAGGGAAAGTGAGGGCGGGGATCAGAGCTTGAGGAGATTTTTTTGTTGAAGTATGAATGTTTCCCTTCACTCTGACAAGGAAAAGAGGATTTTTCTAGGCAAAGTTGGAGAGCAGCTAGAACCCTCTGGACTTCACACTTCGCAGCCAGTAGCCAGCGCTGACACTGTCAGACTGAGAGGTTGGATTTTGAGGCTCGGAGAGAAAGCCCAGGATCCCTTGCTCATCGATCAATCTCCCCGGGGAAGTGTGCTCTGGCTGCAGACATTACATTTCTCATCTTTCACTCAAGCCTGTGAGGTATCTAAAATAGATTTGGGAGGAATGCCCGCCTTCCTAGAGACCTTGATCGATTTTTCCTGTGAGTAACCCTTTTTCGTTCCTCTACCGCTTTTAGGGTGCCTTGGATGTTCAGTCCCCTCAGACTTCGTTGGATATTACGAATGATTACATTTTCCCTTCGAACGTTCTTTTAAACTAGTAGATTTAGCGGCACTTTTGCTCCCTAGAGCTAGAGACATCGCTGTTGTTATCCTCTAGTTTCTTCCTTTTCTTCTCGCTACGACTTTCACTCTCTCCATCACCCAATTCCATCTCACATCCCACTCTGTCCCTCAAGGCCGGGGTCTAGGCAATTGAATTCTGGACAATCCTAGTTCATTCTCTCTTGGGCCAGTTTGCTTTGAAGATAGTCGGGCTCTTCTCCCCTCCTCCCCCCTTCTTGCTCCTCCCTCTTTCCCTGCTTCCCCCTCTCACCTTCTTCTCCTTTTTTCTGGCTTAATGGATCCAAGAGTATCAATCATAGTGGAATAGAATAGATTGACTGAGTCCTCGAAACCGCAAGTGGAGTCCTTCACTTCTCCTTATAGAGGAGCTGGGGGTATGGGAACCGCCCCCATCCTCTCCACCCTCTCCCCCCCCCCCCCCCCGGAACCCAGACCCCCCCCCCCCCTCTCCCCCCCCCCCCCCCCCCCCACCCCAGGAAACAAACGCCAGACCTAGTATTGTCCTAACCACCCTCGCCCAGAAAGAGGAGGGTAGGGAAGCGGACTGAGGAGCGACCAGCTGCAGCCTCCCTCTCACTAATTAACTGCTTTATAATTTACTAGCCCAGCGCCCACCTCCCTTCCGATCTCTCCTGTGGGACTCGCAACCACCCCCTGCCTTACCTCCGTCCCCCATACTCCTCCTCTCCCCTTGGTCAGCCATCTGGTCAGCCCGGCTTCCCATCCTAACTGAATGGAGTTCTCCGATGTGCGCTGCCCCAGTGGCCGTTAGGAACTTCCCACCATCCACCGGACACCCCCCAAAAAGCCCCCATTTTTCAAAGGATGCAGCAGCGCCGTGGGCGGCTGGGAGACCACGGCTGCGGACAGACCAGCCTGGCGCACAGCAGAAGCAGAGGCGGCGGCGGCAGCGGCAGCTTTCAGGTGCCGGGGTGGCTCTCGAGGTGCAAAGGCTTCACAACTGAGACGAGCCCTGGAGGCAGTGCCTCGGAGAGCCCCGGGCTCTGCAAATAGCCGGGGCCGCTTCGAGCCAAAGTGGGGCGGCTAGAGAAGGAGAAGGAAGAGGAAGAGGGAAGCACAATTCTTGGCGCTGGCGCTGCAGTGAGCAAAGATAGGGGCTGCATTCCTCCAAGCTTGCCTTACCCCGAGCGGCTGGATCATGATCGCCCTCATTGGCGTCACCTTCCGAGGACGAAAGGACAGCGGTAGGCTTGACTAGAGCTTGGCGCCCTTTTCGCAACTCCTCTGGTTTCTTTTTCTTTCCTTCTTTTTTTTTTTTTTTAATATAAAGGAACTCTCACCCCCTGGGGCGCTCCGCCACCTTCCTTTCTCTTACCCCCAGCTCCCCAGGTCCAGGCGCTATGGAGTTATCCGATGTGCGCTGCTTGAGCAGCATGGAAGAACTCTACACCATTAACCCGACACCCCCGGCCAGCGGCGGCAGCGGGGGGAGCTGCAGCGGAGCCGGCGGTGGCTCGCGACCCCAGAGGCTGCTGTGGCAGACCGCGGTGCGGCACATCACCGAGCAGCGCTTCATCCACCAGAGCGGCGTCTGCGGCGGGAACGGCAAGACCAGCGACCCTGGCGGCCCCAACCACCACGCGCCCCACCTCCAGCAAGCCCCATCCCTCCCCCTCTACCCTTTGGGCCAGCCCGGGCGTCTGGGCTCGACCGGGAAGGGCGGTCACAACAACGGGGGTGGCCCCACCAAAGTCTTCCCCGAGCGGAGGGGCAGCAGCGGTGACCTGGGTTTCCTGCACCTCGACTGCGCTCCCAGCAACTCGGATTTCTTTCTTAATTGGGGTTACACCTACCGAGGGGTGATCTTCCCCACCCTGCGGAACTCCTTTAAGTCCCGGGACCTGGAGCGCCTCTACCAGCGCTATTTCCTGGGACAGAGGCGCAAGTCCGAGGTGGTCATGAACATCCTGGACGTATTGACCAAACTGACCTTGCTCGTGCTCCACCTGACCCTGGCATCGGCCCCCATGGACCCTCTCAAGGGCATCCTTCTGGGCTTCTTTACAGGCATCGAGGTGGTCATCTGTGCTTTGGTGGTGGTCAGGAAGGACACCACTTCCTACACGTACCTACAGTACAGCGGGCTGGTGACCTGGGTGGCCATGACGACTCAGATCCTGGCCGCGGGTCTGGGCTACGGGCTCCTAGGGGATGGGATTGGCTATGTGCTCTTCACTCTCTTCGCAACCTACAGCATGCTGCCGCTGCCCCTCACCTGGGCCATCCTTGCGGGGCTTGTCACATCTCTAGTACAAATCGTCCTGGAGCTAATCATCCCCCGGTTGGCGGTGAATTCCATCAACCAGGTACCTCCCCCTCCCCCTTCCCTACTCCTGGCTTCTGGGGAGCCTCGAGGTTATTTATGAGTGCATTCTTCACTGAGTGACGGAATGAACTAAATGACCTCTAAGACCATCCTTCCATCTCCAATATTCTAGGCTTCTATGAGTAATGCTTATTTGACCTTAAACGGTATCACCCCCCCCCACCACCACCACCCTTCTTCCACCTCCAGCTTATCTATTGACACTACAGAAAGAGCAGAGGGGAGGTGCCTTGGTTCATAAAAACCAAGAACAATAGAGATCATTAAGAAGTAGTTGAAGAGAAAATCTTTAACTCTTCTTCAAAGTCAAAAATCCTATATATAATGTATTGAAGTGTTGGCTGTGGAATTGGAGGACCTGATTCAGATACTGATTGTGCTAATTGCTTATCTGTGTGATCTTAAGCCACTTCTTTCTGGGCCTCAGTTTCCTCATCTGTAAAATGAGGACATCCAGTCCCTTCCAGCTCTGAGCCTATGACCTCTGTCTCACTTCACTTTTATTTCTGACATCTTTCTTCCACATTCTCGATCCTCATTCCTCATATCCCCACACTCCTCTCAGCAACCCCAACCCCCTTACAATATTTTCTAACTGGGAAATACTTTCTGAGAACTTCCGGACCTTCAAGAAACCCAAATAAAGTAATAATATTGGCATTTTATATATGTATAACATATGATTTCATGTTTATTTGCTTTAATGAGGACCCTCCCCCTTTACTGATCAAAGTTCAATCTTTTGAATATAGAAGGTGGGGAGGAAGGAAGAAGGATTGATGTTTCCTAGGAAGGCAAGTTTATCTCAATGATTTGAAACACATTCAGGCAAAAGGATGATCGTTCTACAGATGTCCATTCATTCCTCTCCTAGCACAGGATTTCTGCAGAGTACCTGAGTTAGGGAAGAAAGTTATCACTGCATGTGTATAGGGAACTAATGGTGAAAGATTTCTCCACTTCATTCAACTAAACCTAGTAAATAGAATAATGTTCCAACTGTTCCTTTCCCTACTACCATATTTGTAGTTGAAGAATGTGTGTGTGATGGGGCGGGGGGTCTCAAAGCCAAGGAAAACTTCTATTATATTTTGATTATAAATTTGTGAAGTTTTTTTCATATTGTTTCTCTTTTCATTAAAGCCTTTGAAAGTTCATTTATGTGGTAATTTGCTTCATGGTACTTTGCATGGTTCCAGTGAACAGACACTTGCAGATACTAAACATAAAATTCATTCAGTTGAACTGAAAGCACGCTTTTTAGAACTTCAGTGCTTCTAAAATGCTTCACTCATCATTGATCTTCAGGTTATGCTGTCACTTTGATATTCTATTTCTTCTCTGATAACTCCATATCCATTTGCTCTCATTGCTTATCTGGATGGTTGTTTTTAGAGTACTTTTTTTTTAGGACTTAGCTGTCTTTCTGGTAGAAACATGGAGTTTATAATGTATGTGGCTGAGGTCACTGACTTGGATAGGTCTGGACAAATTAAACTTAAAGCTTATTAAAACAATAAAAGGGTAATTTCAAGAAATTTTAACCTTCAAAATTAGCACCTGATAATTTTTTTATTCCCTTTGGGGAGTGATAAGGGTAGGATGTAGTACACTTTAGACAACCCTGTCACCTTTTGAATATGGATTCCAACAGTTTAAAAATTCACCTTTCCTGCTAAATAGTTCTTTCTTTCTCTGCTATTCTCACATACCAAAAAAAAAATTGACACTGAAGAAATCATTATGGTGTGTGTATTAGAGGGAGAAATAAAAGGAGTAAGACAGACAGAGACACAGAGAGAGAAAGAGAGAGAAAGAGAAGAGGATGGCTGTATGTTTTTTTCTTCTATATGGCTATTTGAAGAAATTATACTTTAAGCGATATCTTGACAAACTCCTTTTCACATTCTATTCTTTCTTAAGGGTGGCAAACATTACTAAAATACTTCATTTAAAAATTAATAACATGTCTCAGGTATTTCCAGGTGGCAAACTGAATAGTTTCAAAGTACAAAATATACAAAATTTCTTAGTCTTTGTGTTTTATTTTTACTGTGAAATAAATCCATAAAGTTAATCAATTGATACTCTTTATTTTCACATGCCATTCAAATGTTGCCAAGAAGTGGTTTAAAATAATCACCAACCACCTTTTCCTTTGCTTCGAATTTCAAATAATTATTCACTGATAAATACTCTATATGAACCTTGGCCCATAAAATCCATAATAACTTAACTTCATATTTTGTTTTATTTTAAAAATGCACATTAATTGATTGTTTAGCATGTAATGATACTGCTATTAGTCTCTTAGGGTGTCTGATTGCCCTTAACCTTTGGTCAAAGTCCAGGGAGCTCTCCTCCAGTTGTAGGTGCTGAACAGCTCCAATTCTTGGTTTGTAAAATTTTTCTTTTGGCTCCCTCTAGTGTTCACAATGTTTTTCGAAAATGTCGTTCCCCTTTGTTTTTAAATGGACTTTGGGTATTGATAATTTTTTTCCCTTCTAATCTTTTTTTTTTTTTAAGCAAGGTCTCCTGAGTTCATCTTCATGTACTTAGTGATGCCCCAAACTTTTAAAATGCACTTCGGGCCATTTTAGTAAGAGGAGACTTTGAATCTGGCATCTATCTTGGATTTTACACCAGTTTCTTGCAGGTTTCTTTTAGACCAGGGATTCTTATTCTTTTTAATGTGTATCAAAGACCCCTTTGGCAATCTAATAAAACCTATAACCCCTTCTCAGAATAATTTTAATAAATAAAATGAAATTTGCAGAATTAGAAAATAAATCAATAATGTTGAAATATAGTCATAAATATAGATAAATGATAGAAAAAAATCACAGACCCCAAGTTAAGAACTTGTGTTCTAAGCAAAATATCATCTAAATATTTAGTAAAATATCTTCTAAAGACATTCTTTGCATTTGACAACATCAAAATGCTAAAGTTACCTGATAACTGATATTAAATAAGAAAAAAATCCCTCCAACGTCATAAAGCACAATTAGAAGAGCTATGATTTCACTAGTGTCAACCTAAGTGACTCTCAAACCCTATCGTTGCCATAGTAAACACTCTTCAAGAACTTTTGTATACACCCCTCCCTGCCAATGCACCATAATTTTGTGACTCACCTGATCATAAAACTATCTGAACTTTAACTAGACTGGTTCTCAGATGGGGAATACAAGTGAATTTGACACTGGGTTAGCAATCAGTTTATATTCCACTGGCATAGGATCAAGAACCTCAGAACCACACTGACACTGTTATGAGATGGGAGAGGCAGGCTTTAGTGGAGAATATAGTAATTGTATATGCGTACAAACACTCTTTTAAGTATATTGAATGCAAACACCTTAGAGATCCAAACAGCAATACTCTTTGAGATTTACTCTGGATAATTGTGGATAGCTATTACATTTTTTACAAAGTGATATGTGAAGATAGCACCGCATATAATGCATAAATGAACATTTACTGAAGGAGCCAAGGAAAGACACTGTGTTAGACAAATGCTGCAACCCAGGCAGGAGGCTATTCTGCAGTAACTTCATCATCTCTCTCAGCAGGGCACAGGCTTATCATCTGACAGCCACAGACCCTGGGATCTCATCCCATCTCAAAATTAATTTTGACTTCCATTAAGAGAAGTGCTCATGTTAACTTAAGCATCTTCAAAAAATTAGGAAACATAAAAATGAAGCTCAGAGTCAATGCATTTTAGCAGCTGTTTTCTCTCTCTGGAAATGCAGTCTCTAAGTATACAAATAATACCAATAATTGTTTCTACTAGAGTCAGTGTTGTGAGAAGCTTCTCCCTTCCTCCTTTTCATCTCTGCCCTCCCTCCCTCCTCCCCAACAAGGAAATGAGATCTGTGACACTGTATAAAATAACGAAACTGTAACTCTCTTCCTGTACAAAGCGTAGAGAGAATAGACCTTAGTGTTCTCTCTGATGCATATTGTACTTTACCCAAGTGAGCTAAGAGTAGAAAATACTTCCTTAAAAAAGTCACCCAAGAACCCACAAAGAGGTGTTTATCTCTCCCACTCCCCACCCCAAACGCAAAGGTTAGGATAAAGTCAGCTCTTTCTCGTCTGCAAACAAAGAGTTATGTCTCAGGGCAGATCTACTCTTCCTACAGCTTTCTTCTTCCTCTGTGGGGTGGAAAAAGTGATTAATTCCCCAAGGATATAGGCAGTTCAAAAGGCTCCTTTATTTCTCTGCTCACCTGAGCTCTGCCATTAGTTGTAAAACTGATGCTCCCCTGAGTAGCACTGTCTCTCCAAAGGTGGATCAGTTTCATACCAACAAAGGAATAGAATATATCTGATACAATCCAAGGACAAGCATTTCTTTGCCCTCTTTCTGCTTCTGTCACCGACTTCCTGCTCATCCTAGACTAATAAATTGCCCTGTTGTTCTAGTTTATCCATCTGGCAATTCATGACACAATGAATTCTTGTGAATATACATAGAGGCACCTAGAGTTGATAATGTTGACTGGCTATTAGAAGAATTAGAGGTGATTTAAATACTGTTGCCATCATTATTAGTACTCTCTTAATTGCTGATGAGAATTATAAACTCTCTGGTATTTGACTGTTATCTAATTATCAATCATCAGCTCTTTAGTGATGAGGTGGGTGGAAATCATTTTAGAGGTTGGACATTGATATCTAATAATAGTTCACAGGAAAAAGAATGATCTGGTGCCTTCCTTTGGTGGATCCAAAAATGTACTTCATTAATCTTCTGTACATCTTGGTAAGGTGGATGATAAGGTATCATCAGAGTAATGAAGTGATTTGTCTATGCTAGGCAGGCAAGTAAAAGGCCCTCCAAATGGGAGAGGACTAGTTCTTGACAAGGTCAAATCACATGGGGAGTTGAATTTAGCACATGGCTTGCAAATCCATCCCTTACCCCATCTCAATTTAAATTTAGTCCTACTGAACAGTTGAAAGAAATGTTAGATCATGTCAACTTACCCTAGTAAGGCTTTTTTCCCTTGAACAATTTTTTAGTAATATTTTTTTTGGCCCTGAACTGGACCAAAGGTATCCCTTAGTGTGTGTGTATATTGAGTATATATTGCTTATACTTCGAGTCAAGATTTGACTTAGCATAGAAACCAAAAAAGTGGAAATAGAATAACCAACTTTTAAAATCATTTTTAAGGAAAGAAAGGCCAGTTTGAACTTAATAAGTATCTGAAATGTCTTACTCATCCCAACCCATATCATATAAACAAAATTCTCTACTTTGTGCTTAACAAAGCATATGTTTGCTAAATCAAAGTCAAGTTTGCTAAATCATCTCAATTTGGGTTTTGAGATAGTCTCTTTGAAAGAAAAAAGTGAATATCCCACAGCTGAATAAGTCTAGGCCCCAACTGAATTTATCACTACACTTTATAGCGCACATTTATTTGAAAAACCTATGGCACACTGCCTGCACATTTTTCTTCAGCAAATTCTTAAAGGTTTTTTAAAAATGATTGCAGCATCCCAGCGTGCCTGAGGGAACAAAAATACCTCTCCAATAAACAGATTTGAGTGTCAACCTTCCCAGGGGGTTCCTCTGGATGCCAGAGAATGGAAATATTATTCTTTTACTGGTGAAAAATATCTTGAGACTATCCTTTTAAATTTTCTTTGTTGGATGAAGGGTAGAAGGAAGGGTTTTAACATATGATGGCTATGTGACAGTTCAAAACATCTAAAGTAAATTTCCCCTGATCAGTCTCTGCCACCTTTGCCCTGCCATTTCCTAATGGGTTTAGATTTCATGGTTTTAGGGCAATTCATAATCTGATGGTGTAGCTTGCTTTCTTCTTGATTGAATTATCAATTTATTTTTCTTCATATCCAGTAGTATCACCTAACTGGTGTCAGTGGGTCAGAGCATAATTATATTCAAATTGGGGGTTGGGGAAGACTTCTTGGGCGAGGGGGTATGAATGTGTGAGTGGGGGGGTACTTTTCTCCTGGAGCAGCTGCAGCTATGTCTTGTTTAATAGAGCAAACACATTAGTCATATTTACACTTTGATGATTGATGGCATTTTAAGAGCTCATCAGAAATGAGTGAAACCAAGCAGAAAAATGAAAGATGTACACACACACACACACACACACACACACACACACACACACAAATCACTTATCCCAAACTCAGTGCAGCAAGGAAGCATTTGCAATCAAAGGTCACTGCTGTGATCAAACTAATGTGACATTTTGCTGTTGGTTGTCTAAATACTTCCTGTGATCACAATCGTGTAATTTCATTAATCCAGATATTTTGGTCTGATTCAAAGTATATGCACAATACAATGACAATGAACAGCTCAAAAAAGCTTGCCTTTGGGAAAGAAACTAAGCACATATTGACCCAGTGAGGGACCCATAGTCAAGATCTTACCAGGAATCTATGGATGATGAACATACCAGCTCATTTGACATCTTGATTATGATGTGTGGCATCCCCTTCTCTCTGTCCCCACTTCCCACCACTGGTATTTTTTAAGGCAAAAGAAAAATTCTAGGTTGGAGAGGCAAAGGCTTTTGTGGTACAAAGGTTTTGACTTCAGTCAGCAAGAGAATGGATTATGCAAATTATACCTTCCTCTGTATTTTTCGAGGTACTCAGAGAGGCATAGGATTCTTTGGCCTAGGGTGCAACAATAGAAAATGGAAAGCCAATGTAAAAGCGAGTGAGCAATGCTTCTTGGGGAAATGTAATTAGATTTACACACTCAAATCATATCATGTGAGTTTTGTTTATAAGGAACTATTTTAAGAAGTCAGGTTACTTAAGCAGCACTTCCTATGTCAGTTTTTCTCACTGCAAAATTTTTCACAGTCGGCCCTACCGGGCAGAGGAGGAATGCAGAATAGATGAATTAACTGCTTTGGTGCCAGACTATCTGAGAAGACACTGCAGTATACCTGTAGGAATAAAAGCCATTTAAAAAAAAATCAACAACCATTGCCTGTTCTCTGGCAGATGTTCTGTCTGGATGTTATTGATGGATTATGCTTAGATGAATTTGAATTTGTTGGTTTCTTTGTGAAATGTACATTGGAAATTGAGTAAGAATGTATGTGACTCAATATCTAGGCCGCATATTTTCCCACTTGCGCTATTCACGTGTGGAATTGTTTGGGATTTTATAGTCCTTTTTTTTGTGCCTGAGCTCAGGTGTTTCTAATTGTACAAATGTCTTGCAAGCAGAATTCTCTCATAAATCAAGATTAGGAGATAAAGTTCTGAAGGGAATATTCCAAGTTTCAGCAGAGACATGAGGCTAAATCATACTGCTTTCCTCCTTCCCCACAAACCACCCTGGCCATTTTGGGATTAATAATTCTTAAAAACCATTTTTTTCTATGAAAAGGTTATGTCATATAAAAGAAAAATTAAATCATACCCGAAGAACCATTTTATTTTGAAAATGAAAGTTTCTTTTTCATCTTAGCTGATTTTATAATCAATTGCAATAAGCATTTAAATGTCCCTGCTTTGTTATTTGTGATTGCATTCCCAAGATATAGGATCCCCTAAAAAATATGAAAGTATATAATTTTTTTCTTTCTCCTTTGGGTCAGAATGTGGAGGAAAATGTAGTAAGAGAAACTACTTTGTTATGGGTAAATTTCTTTGCGTAAAGTGACATAGTGCTAAGGGACTGACCTTCGAGTCAAGCATATCTGGGTTCAAGTATTGCTGCTGATATATTTCTTAAGCTATTAGTACTCCAGGAAGCTTTCTAAGGTTATGTTTTATGGGTGAGCTATAGGTCTGTGTTGGTGGAGAGAAGTTCTCTACCTGGAATTCTCCACACTCAAGAATTCACAGTTCTAAAATAAAATAAAACAAAACAAAATAAAACAAAACAAAAAACAAAGAAACAACAACCAAATTACAGGGACTTGTGTATCTTATGGAGAAGAAATGATATTTGAGGAACATGATAGCTTTCTTCACAAAGGAAATGTGAGAAGCATAAATCTAGAGACACCTTCATTCTAAATGTTCAGATGGAATATTTGTGCCTGATCTGTGGTAGAACCTTCTGAATTCATATTGGGCTGAATGGTCACAGTCAAACACACTGTACCTTGACCCCAACATCATGATGTTATTTGTCCTCTCCATATATGAAGGATGAACAGTAACAGCTGTCTTCAGTACAGTATGGCTCTAAAAGGTATAATATAGGACCGACGGAGAGTAGTAGAAGACAATATTTGAATCCATATAAAGAAGAACTAATAGTTATTACTGCTGAAAATGAGTGGTCTTTTTTTCATAGTGAGTTCTTTATCTCTGAAGGTCTTCAAGAAGAGACTGGATGCCTACCTGTGAGGGATGTTATAGAGGGAATTCTATTACTGGATGAGAGGTTAGATTCAGTGACCCTGAAGGCCATTTCCAACCCCAAGATCCTAAGAAATGAAGTCAACAATGTATTAATCCTTGTACAGAATCATACCAACCACCCTTTTGGTGGACAAAAATGCCAGGAAAACCAGTGTGGGATTTTAAGGTATAGAAAGGATTAAGGGAGGGAATGTGATTTGAAATTAATGTGGGGAAGAAAGAAAAGGATCTATACATATTTTTATTTTTTTGATTATAATTTTTAGTTTTGAATTCTCTCCTTCCCTTTTACTCTCTCCCTCCAATTAAGTAAGCAAGAAGTATAATATCATTATACTTACGAATTCATGCAAAACATATTTCCACATTAGCCATGTTATCTGCCTGTTTTTAAAGTATTGCACCCCCCCAAGTTTCTTTAGCCAAAGAATTGATGCTAACAGCTGGTGTCTATTTCATTTATGCCTGCCCTTTAGAACAGGGATTTGAGGGAAAACAACACAGTTTACTGTCAAAGGCCAAGCAATTGTAGGCAGTTATACTTAAAAGTTTTAACTTAGTAAATGAAAAGTTTCTAATATGATCTTTGTGAAAAACCAGTATTTATATTAGTTTACCCATTTATGCGATGCTCATACCTATCTTAAGGAGCTCTGAGACACTTTTCTGACTTTGAAAAGAACCAAACAGTCACTTTCACTCTCTAAGGATTAATTACTTTTCAAAAAAAAAAAAAAAAAAAGATGGCCTTGCCCCCTTTTCCAAGTTAGATAGGGACCTATTACCTAAATAACTCTGTAACTTACCTAGAAGCATTTCTCACAAGAATATTCCTCAAGCAAATAAACAGTGAGCAAAACAAACAAAACATGTCTCCATCTTTGCATAGAATAGTACTCTACCCCATAACTAGAATGTATTTCCACTGCTCATCCACCCCTTACAATCCCTAGTTTCCTTCAGAGCTCAACTCAAGGGTCATTTTCTACATGAAACTTTTCCTAATCCTTCCCAGTTGCTATTGCTTTCCCTTTCACCCAAATTGTATCTATTAAAAAAAGAATCTAAACCTATGATTTCATATGTATAGGGAGATCCCAATGCGGAATTTCCTCTTCCAAGCAAATGGGTACCTTCTCCTCAGTGGAAGAGTTGTCTGAATCACTCTTCCATCAAGTGACTTGCCCAAGATCACATAACCTGTATGTGATTCAAAGGCCAGTTCTCTGTACAATATGCTAGCCTACTTTTTATTCTCTCTCTCTCTCTCTCTCTCTCTCTCTCTCTCTCTCTCTCTCTCTCTCTCTCTCTCTCTGTCTTTCTCTCTTTCTCTGTGTGTGTGTGTGTGTGTGTGTGTGTGTGTGTGTGTGTGTTGGCTCTTCCAGCTACATTATAAGCTATTGTATTGACTATTTTGTAAAGGGACCACTGAATTGAAAAATCACATACATTGCTTAGAATAATAGACTGGTGAGTTTGACCATGTTTTCTTGCAAAATTCTCATGCTATTCTTATGGGGAAATGATGCATAACCTCACCATCATGATGTGTATATAGCGTATCAGGGAAAAAAAAAGTATTGGATTTAAAATCAGCCTGTGTTCTAATCTGACTGTGCCACTTATCACCTCTGTGACCTTAGTCATTTAACTTAACTTATCTTGATTTTTCATTCCTTATCTGTAAAGTAAGGTGGTTGGATCAGATGACCTTGAAGGTCCCTTCTAGCATTAAATCTATGATTTTCTGATTTAGAACCAGTAAATGGAATTTGCCATGAGGTATATTTCAGTTAAATATAATTTGGTTCAATTCAATAATTATTTGTTAAGTGACTGCTGTTTGCAAAACATTGTGTTTAGTATAAGAGAAGCAAAGATGACAGAAGACTCAATCTTTGACCTCAAAAAATTGGCCCATCTAGTAGGGGAATAAGAAAAAAAATACTCAAATAATGAGAAAAGGAGTTGTAATATCTTCGATATGTAAGAGAGGTTTAAATAGTAGAAAGTGAGATTTGAGAAGGGAGCATTATTTTATAGTCAAAGAGTATCAGAATTTACTGACAGTTAGAGTTGGCAAAGGTAGGACCCTGGGAACAGATGATTTAGAGCTGGATGAGGAAACTGAGGTACTGAGAAACTGTGGCCCTCCTCTCAAAGTCATACAATCAGTCAGGCCCATTCATTAAGTACCTACTATGTGTCAGGCACTATTCTAAGTTCTATGGATACAAAGAAAGACAAAAACACAGTCCCCACAGAGCTTATTTTATAATGGCAGAAACGACATGCAAATAACTATGTACATACAAGGTATATACAAGGTAAATAGAGAGTAATCTCAGAGTGAAGTTACTGGTGGGGGCAGGGGGAATGGGAAAAGGGAGAGATGGGGAAAGAAACCAGGAAAAGGTAGGAATTAAGCTCTCTTTTTTTTGTCATTTTGTTTTTATTTCATGACTGGGTCTTCCTATCTCACCAAGGCTGGAAGTGCAATGGCCATTGGTGGCCACTCCTAAGTCTATTACTGATGGGTACAAAAACTTTGACCTGCTCTGTATTTAACATAGACCAGTTCACTTCTCTTTAAGCAGCTAGGTTGCCTTCCACTCCTGGGTGGGGGGGTCTCATCATATCTGTGCCAGATGAGCTGAGTTTTAGCACTACTGCAGTATAAAGTTCCTCAACTCTACTGATACAACAGCCTCAATCTCCTCTAGTAGCAGGGGTTACAGGACTGCGCTATTATACTCAATTTGAGCTGAGTCCTAAAGGAAGCTAGGAAAGCCAGGAAGTAGAGGGGAGAAGGGAGATTATTCCAGGCCTGGTAGGAGGTATCAGAGCTAGGACTTGAACCGAGGTCCACTGACTTCAAATCCAGAGCCCTTTTTACTGAGCTGCTTAACAAGGTAGTGAATTCTCCGTAACTGAAAGTGTTCAAGCAGAGGCTGAGTGAGTTATTGTCAAAGATATTGTAAAAAATAATAATTTAAGAGCTTTCTAGGAGGCTCAGTGGATAGAACACTGAGCCTGCAGTCTGAAAGACTCATCTTCCTGAGTTCAAATCTGGTCTCAGACACTTACTAGTTGTGTGACCCTGGGCAAGTCAGTTAACCCTGTTTGCCTCAGTTTCCTCATCTGTAAAATGAGCTAGAGAAGGAAATGGCAAACCATTTCAGTATCTTTGCCAAGAAAATCCCAGATAGGGTCATGAAGAGTTGGACACGAGAAAACACCACAGCAACAACCAAAAGGGGTTTGATGAGATTACCCTGGAGGTTCCTTACAACTTGAAGAATCAGTGATTTTGTGATCTTTTGCCTGAAACATAATCTACAAAAGGACTTATGTTCAACATCAATAGGCATGAAAACAACAGGAGGAGCTAATATGACTGCGTGAGAGGAGACTTAACCAATCAGGAAAGCAACAACCTGATACAGGAAGTCTGAATTCATTCCAAGCTTAGTTAGCAGAAATGCAGGACTTAATGGACTATCACCTTCACAGGAGGAGTAAGACATGGGTAAACATGGGAACTCTGCAGTTATGGGGAGCCTGGTCTAGCCCCAAATACTCAGAAGCCTTTGAGATTCACTTTTGAATGCAGTAACTATTTATTGTAGGTTTGCCTATGGCACTTTTGGGGACCTTACCATCTATGATACTTTTAAGGACTTTGGGGGTTAGAGCTGAGGGTTGGCAGTAGAGGAAGAAAGTTGTCATTGACAAATAATGTAGGGTCCAAACCAAATTGAAGGCATATTTGGGAATTTGGGAGAGGGAAGTAGAGGAACAATACTTGTTAACCGAAAAAAAAATTAAACAAAACGAAACTAGGGCAGTTGATTCACAGCCCTTATGAGAAAAAGAAAAAGAAAAATCACTTTAATAAAATGCCATGTGGCACTTAATTTTCACTTGTGGCTCCAAGAAGATGTAATATGTGCAGTGGTCATACCCCAATAAAACCTCTCTCAGCAGATGGACTAAACCAGGTTAAGGGTAACTGACAGGCCTCAAACCCCTCAGTGAGTCATGAGAATGTCTACCCCAAGTATGTGAAAACTTTCCCTGGCAGAATGGGTGGATTAGAGCAATCTGTTCCAGTGACCTTGAGGATGGCTGAAGCAGGTGCTATGGAGCACTTAGAGCATGGCCAGACATCAAAGACACCAAAGTTATCTGCTGTATCCTGCACCATCACCAGTCTTCCTGACTTCATTCTTGCTACTGGACTTTGATGACCATGGAAGAGAGAGTGAGGCTGTCTACTTTGTGCAACTCTGCCTTACTTACATTCAATTCATGCACAAGCCAAGACATCACCCCATGACGCCATTGGTCCTCTTTGAAAACAAAGAACAACAACAACAACAACAACTACTACTACTACTACTATACTACTACTACTACTACTACTACTACTACTACTACTACTACTACTGCCACGCTTAAGTGTCTTCCATGACTAGACTTGTCCAGGAAGCACTAGTCCTTCCAGGACTTCTAGTCTTTCTAGGACACAACTTACTGTGTGTCCTGAAACAAATCACTTGACTTCCATGGGTCTCAGTTTCCTCAATTGTAATGGAGAGTGGTTGGATTAAGTTCCTTTGAAACTTTAGATTCCTATGGCTCTTGTGCTCGTAACTTCAATTATGTTCACTCCAGAGGATGACTTTCCCCCCAGTTTAATTTTTTCCCAAATCATCTGGTAGGACAAAAAGTGTGAGACAAATTTTAGATTAAAGGCAGAATGGTCATGGAGTGGTTAATGACAATCGAACTATTCCTTGTTTCAAAGAAGAGAAGATGCTCGAGTACCCGATTATTTTTTCAAGAATGTGAAAATTAGTTCTCCAAAAATCTTCCAAAATTTAATTTTCTGGGTACAAACATTCCTCTAATTCTTGATTACTCCATTTATTGATCAAACACTGCAAAATGGGTTCATTTCAGAGAATTATGGCTAAAAAAATTGATAGTTTCTCTGGGGGTTTGAAATTTCTTTTGAATGAGCTCGCAAGCTTGAGAGATACTGATTATGCTTTTTGTGTAGGATAGAATGTGTTCAGACTACACCCTGACACCATATAGCCATTGCCAGCCACTCTCTCTCCTTCTTTCCTTGCTCCATCTGTCCATCCATCTAAAGGTTAAAAAAAAAAGACAGCATTGGTCACTGAAGGAAAAACCCTTCCTCCTTTGAATATTATTAACTGTGACTCCAGAATTAATCCTCTTAACTGCTAATACATAGTAAATTTAGAGCAAAGAGCTAAAAATGTGAGTTTCCACTACATACATGTCAGAGAATCCACAAATATAGACCATGGAGTAGAAATAGAGAGCTCATATATTTATTCAGAGGATTTATTCCAGTTAAAAAACAACTCAAGACAAAACCATGACAAAGAAAAAGAAGTGTGCTGATTTGAATTAATTGAATTAGCTATCTTCCCTGAGTATATTAATGAAATAATTGCTCATGTTTTCCTGCCACTTTAATTTGTCTATGTACAGATATAAAAGCAATATTCATTCAACAAATTTTTTGAGAACTCCAATATACAAAATATTGTGGTAGGCACCAGTGATAAATAAGACACAATCATTGCTTTCAAAGAGTTTCTAGGCTAGTAGGGGATTTGTTTTATGTACAGAGCAATGTAATATTGTACAATAATTAATGCAGAGTACAACACACTAAGAATATTAGAAAGTTATGAAATTCTAGGCTCAGTAAAATGAAGCAAACATCATTTAAGACAGGCAAACCAAAGAAACCATTTGGAGGATGCTGGAGCAGCAGACAGCAATTAGAATTATACAAAGATGAGATAGACTTCTTTGGGAAGTAACAGTGGTCCTCCCCATACTGAACATCTTCATTTTAAAAAAAAATTGGATATGTGGTAGAGGGCATTATTTTTCAGCTATGAGTTGAACTAAGTGGCCATTGAGGTCCCTTGAAGCTCTGTAATTCTTTGTGTTTTCTAGGTACTACCTGAAGGAGATAGAAAGAAAGCTTCAGGAGGACAGGCATCATTCAATTTTTTGGTCTCTTCATCCCTAGCCTATCACAATGCTTTTCACTTTGAAGTAAATAAATTATTATTTGTTGAATAGAGTTGAATTCATTCATTCAATATATATTCACTAAGTCCTTAGTGCTTTTTACCTATGCTACCACTGGGGATACAAAGAAACAAATTAACAGTCCCTGCCCTCTGAGAGCTTATGTTCTATTTTGGGGAAAAACAATAGATTCACAGACAAGCATAGCCAAAGTAAATAGAAAAGAATTTAGGTGAAGAAGGGCAGTTATATCTAGGAGAATCTGGAAAGGCCTTTTGTGAGAGATGGAAATTGAACTGAGCCTTTGAAGGGGAAATTAATGATTGCATCAGGCAGAGGGAAAGATGGAGAGCATGGCAAGCATGTGGGATTCACTGTGCACAAGAAAGCATGACATTTTGACTGGAATAGAGAGTGCTTAATGGACAGTCATGTGAGATAGGTTTGCAGTGATAAATTACAACCAGACTCTGAATGGCTTTAAATGTCAGAGGGGAAAAGTTTGTTTCATTCTAGGAGCAGTAAGAAGCCATTGGAGCTTCAATTCTACCATCATAGTATAGTTGACAGTGTGGTATAGTATCATGTAAAAAAAGTAATTTAGAGTCAGAGGATGTGGTTGTATGTCCTGGCTCTCCTGGGTAACCTTGGGTAAGTCACAATCTCTCTGGGGCCTCAGTTTTCTCAGCAGTAAAATAAAGAGGATGGTCTAGATAATCCCTAAACTTCCTTCCAAGTCTAAATCTCAAAATCATATTATTTTAACATGCTGAATTGACAAGGTAACCTTAATAACAAGAAATTTAATAGGGAATAAATGTAAAGTCCTCTGTTTGGTTTAAGCACTAGACAGGATTAGTTAAATGGAAATATGTCTAAACATCAGTTCATGTGGAAATGACCTGCAAACTTCAATATGATTCTACAGTGTGACATGAAAGCCAAAAACTTAACATGACCTTAGGATACTTTCAACAGATTCAACCCAATTTAAGGTCCAATTGAGTAAGTATTTATTAAATGCAAAGGTTCTGGTGATACAGAAATAAAAATGGCATAATCCTTGCCCATAGGGAGCTGAGGTTCTAATAAAAGAATAAGAAACATGCACAGATACATATGATATAAATTGGAATGAGTAGGTGCATAGAAGAGGTCAAATGGAGGACAAAATTCAAAGTAAGGCAACATATAGATGGACACATATGCATTTGAACATCTGGGATATCATTGATGGTCTTGGTGCCACATTTTGGGAAGCATATTAACAGTTGGGAATGTAGGCAAAGGCTATCAGAATGGTGATGGAGATGAAAGCCTGCCATGTTAGAAACTATTAAATGAACTGGAAATGTTTAGATTATAAAAGAGAAGAAATAGGGGTGACATAATTTTTAATTGGTATTTGATGAAATACTACGGGGAGGATAGTGTAGAGTTACTCTGCTTGAACTCAATAGATAGAACTAGTTACAATGTGTAGAAACTACAGAGAGGCAGATTTCATCTCAGTATAAGTAATAACTCTACTCTGTCTGATCTACTCTGATCCTTTATTTTGGCATGGAGGTATCCCTGGATTCTTAGAAACTGTCAATAGAGTGCAAATACTAGAGGGTTCTAACATGTTTGAAAGACTTTGAGTGTAATCCACCTTCTGAGGACCAGCCTAGGCAAGTATGGAGAAGCTTGTTTCCATACTTGATAATGAAGTTGGCTACTTCATCATTAATTCTGTGACCATGTCTACCCATGAAACGCAGGTGACACAGGGGATAAAGTACTAGACTTAGAGTCAGGAAGATCTGAATTTGAATCCTGCCTCAGATACTTATTAGCTATGACACCCTGGATAAGTCACTTATCATCTCTCAACCTCCGTTTCTTTATCTATAAAATAAGGATAATAACAGCACTTACCTCTAGGGTTTTTGTGAGCAACCAATGAGATAATATATGTAAAACACTTCACAAAACTTACAGCACTAAAATTACTGTGATTTTGGTTCTGATTATTATTTTACAAAATGACTGGCAGTCTAGACTGGTCTCCTGATTCTACAGTAATGGCAGAATTATGGAAAGGGGGCCAAGGGTGATAAGAATTATTTAATTTTTTACAATCTAAAAAATTTTAACTTAACCACTGATATTCTCAATATGAAATTGTTGGACATTATAAGTGGGCATATAGGGTCTTCAGGGAGGGTTAACACCTCTGGTGTGAGGGCTTGCTGAACCCTTTTCAGGGCTGCTTATCTACCTTGTGTGTCTACCAGTCACCTAACTCTCATCTATGGCTCCAAAAAGCTATAGCATGCACATTGGCCATGTCCCTGTAAAACTTTCTCAGAAGATGGGAAGAACCAGTTTGAGGGTAACTGACAGGCCTCAAACCCATCAGTGAGTTAGGGGGATGTCTACTCCAAGTATGTGAAGACTTCTCCCAGTGGAAAGGGTGGATGAGAACAATTTGTTCCAATGACATGAAAGCAGCTGATGCAGGCTTTGTGGAGCACTTAGAGCTTGGCCAGACATCAAAGACACTAAGGTTATCTGCTGCATCCTGGGTCATCACCACTCATCTTTACTTTAGTCCTGCTACTGGACTTTTATGACTCTGGAAGAGAGTGAGGCCAACTACTTTGTGCAACTCTGTCTCACTTAAATCCAATTCACAAGCAAGCCAAACCATCTCTCCATGGTGTCCTTAGTCCTCTTTGAAAACAAAGGACAAACAAGTGGGCATAATAGTAGAGCAGAGGTTCTTAACCTCTTTTATTTCCTGGAAACTTGATGAATTCAGTCGAATCTTGTGGAGCCTTTAGACCCCTTCTCAGAATAGTATTTTCAAAAAATAAAACAAAATATATTACATTGCAAGGGGAAATAATTATATTGAAATACATAGTTTTCATGGTACTACAGGAAAAATTCCATGTACCCCAGCTTAAAGATTCCTGTGCTAGAGAAACTGTATTATATCAGGCTTGACATTCTCACAGTAAACAAAAATCTGAAGACAGGAGGAAGTTGTAGCTAAATGGAAGCATGGCTCAAAGGTTCTCTTTGGAGAGGTTAAAAAAAAAAAAACCAAAGAAAAAAAAAAGAGTTGGCCAAGATTCTTTTGTGACAGGATTATAGAAGTCTATAATTAGAACTGACCTCACCAACCATCTAGTCCAACCCTTATACCAAAAGAAATCCCCAATATAAAATGCCTAATTAGTGGTCCTCAAGCCTTTGATTAATGAGCTCCAGGGAGGGGGAATCCAATACTTTTAGACATAGCCTGTTCCACTTTTAGATGGGTCAAATGGGTAGCAAGTGTTTTCTGACATCAATCCTAAACTTGTTTATTTGAAACTTCTACTCACTGCTCTTGATTCTGTCCCCTGGGCATAAATAAACCAAGTTAAATGCTTCTGTCCCATGACAGTCTTTCATATACTTGAACACTGCTATCAGGATCTCTCTGAATTTTCTCTTCTGTAGGTTAAACCTCCCCAGTCCCTTCAATTGATCCTCAGTGGGAGAGGAGGGGAACTTCACAAGTTTTGGAGTCAGAAGAACTCGATTCAAATCTCATCTCTGTCCTTATTAGCTATGTGACCTTAAGCAAGGCACTTAATTTCCCTAGGCCTTAGTTTCCTCATGTGCAAAATGAAGTCATTTTACTAGGCGGCCTCTTGAATTAACTTCCAACTTTAGATGTGGGATCCTGTGATCACATCCATGGATTCCAGGCCCTTCACCATGTGGACTGTCCTCTTCTGGATGATCTTTAGCTTATCAATTCTCTTCCTAAATAGCAGCACCAAGAACAGAATACCAGATGTGTACTGACCAATGTCATGTATAGTGGGACTATCATATCTCTTTTTCTGGAGAAAAAGTACAGTCCACTACCATATTAGTGATCCTGTCTGCCACTTCACATTGCTTATTCATATTGAGCTTTTAATATTTTAAAACTCCTTGATTGTTTTCAGGAAAAAAAATGTTTTCTAACCCTGCTTTCCCCATCTAGCACTTGTGAAATTCATTTTTGCATGTAAGCATAAGACTTTAGGGACAGCTAAGTGGTACAGTGGATAGAGCACCTCGCCAGGAGTCAGGAAACCTGAATTCAAATCCAACCTCAGATACCTATTAATTTTGTGACCCTGGGCAAATCACTTAACCCTATTTGCCTTAGTTTCCTCATCTATAAAATCAACTCTGGAAGAAAATGGCAAGCCATTCCAATATCTTTGCTGAAAACCCCAAATGGGGTCACAAAGCATTGACTGAACAACAACAAAAATAATCAGAGCAATCTGGTCCAAGCTAAGAAATGCAGTGATTGTTCAGTGGAATAGATTAGGTATACAATACAAAACAGTAAATGACCACAGTGGTTTAGTGTTTGATAAGCCCAAAGATCTGAGTTTTGGGGGTAAGAACTCAATATTTTACAAACATAACTGGGAAAATTGAGGAAAAATTGATAGAAATGAGTCATTGAGCAACATCTTACACCATATACCAAAATAAGGTCAGAACTGATAAATGATTGAGACATAAAGGGTAATATAATAAAAATTAAGGGGAGCAGGAAAAATGTACCTGTCAGATCTATGTACAAGGGAAGATTTTATGATCAAACAAGAGATATATGGGATTACAGGAATTAAAATAGATAATTTTGATTACATGAAATTAAAATGCTGTTGTGAAAACAAAACTAATATAGTCAAAATTAGAAATAAAACAGGAAACTGGGAGGGGGGAAATTTTGCAGCAAATTTCTCTGATAAAGGCCTCATTTCTCCAATATGTATGGGACTGAGCCAAATTTATAAAAATAAGAGCCATTCCAGAGTTGATAAATTATCAAAGGATATCAATAGGCAATTTTAAGAAGAAGAAATCAAAGCTATCAATAGTCACGTTTAAAAAAATGCTTTTAATCACTACTAATTAGAGAAATGCAAATTAAGGCAACTCTGAGATACCACCTCACATCTGTCAGACTGGCTAACATGACAGAAAAGGAAAATGACAATTGCTGGAGGAGATGTGGAAAAATTGGGACACTAATGCACTGTTGGAGGACTTGTGAACTAGTCCAACCATTCTGAAGAGAAATCTGGAACTTGCCTAAAGGGCATACTTTAGGGCAAACTCCATACACCTTTTGATCCAGTAATACCATTAGTAGGTCTGTGTCCCAAAGAGATCAAAGAAAATGGAAAAGAACCTATTTGTACAAAAATTTTCATAGCAGTTCTTTAGGTGTGTTTGTGTGTGGTGGCAAAGAATTGGAAATAGAGGAGATGGCATTAGTTAGGGCATGAATGAGTTGTGGTATATGATTGTGGTGGACTATTGTGCTATAAGAAATAACAAACAGAATAGTTTCAGAAAAACCTGGGAAGATTTATATGAACCCAGGCAAAGTGATGTGAGCAGAACCAGGAGAACATTTTACACAGTAACAAGTTACAGTGTAAGGATGATCAACTATGAAAGACATAGTTATTCTGATCAAGGAAATGATCCAAGACAATTCCAAAGTACCCATGATGAAAAATGCTATCCACCTCTAGAGAGAATACTGATGAACTTTGAATGCATATAGAAGCATATTTTTTACTATCTTTATTTTTATATTTTATTTTGTTTGCATTTTCTTTTACAGCATTGCTAATGTTTGCATGACCTCACATGTATAATTTAAATCAAACTGTTTCCCTTCTCAAGGAGGGGTAAGGGTTGGGAATTAGGGAGAAAACTTGAAACTCAAAATTTTAAAACATGAGTTAAAAAAGTTTTATATGTAATTAGGAAATATCTAACAAAAATAATTGGAATAAAAAAAGATACGTGGTTTGATATAACTAAAATAAATGTTGTGACACATCTTTAGAATAAGGGCACATTGACTATGTGTATCACATAGAGGTTGACTTATTTTTGAGGTAACTGTCTGTATTTTGGGATCACTGTTGCCAGATGATTGTAAGACCTTTTGTGATTATATATATAGGAAGTAAGCTTATCCTTTTAGCACTATTCCTTTGGATGCCATGCCATTTTCCCTTTAAATCAGAGGAATCAAAGACAGTATTCCTGAGAGTAATTTGGAAATATTTAACAAAATAAGTAAGAATACAATAGAACATAGATAATATTAATATGTGGTTTTTTCTAAGTTAATATTGAGGTTCTCATTTTTATTTGAGTTTGACACCATTGCTTTAAACCAGTGAACATTTCATCAATCCTTCCTCTTCCCCTCCCTTTATTCTATTCATTTTCTTCTAGTGGGAAGTAATATCAGTAGGTATGATCGTCTCTTGGAGAAATTAGTTTTATATGCATCCCCCTCCCCAAGCCTTTATTTGGAAAATCCCCATCTCATCTCCTGTTTCTGTGGAATCCTTTGTGCTACCACAATGTTCCTTTCTTACTGAAGGTTTATAACTCCAACTCTTCCCTCCATCATCTGGCCACAAAATGTTCTTTTCTTACTTTCCCTTCATCCCACAGACACCTCTCCCCTCAGTTCCTAATGTCTTTTCCTACCTAGTCCCCTCTCATTTTATATAAGTTATTTTCTTTACTACTTAGTTTTAGTTTTTTGAATTTGTCAATTTTGTGTCTCAATTAATCTTATTTGCTTTTCAGAATATCATATTTCAATTTTACTTTTTTTTATAAGCCAGAAGTAGTCTTATGCATTTTGTTGATTGATTGTTATTGAAATATAAAAGGTTTTTGTCCCTGCTGCTTACACAATTTATTGATACTGTAATTACAAACTTTGGCTACAATATTTCTTGGGGATTTAAGCATGTTGTTTCTTTATTTTTGTTCTGTGGAATCTATTTAAATCTATAATTTATTAGGTGTTTTAAACATTTCTGGGCATACAATTTTCCTGTATGATATTTTGAAGTATGATATTCATTTTTATTGACATTTCAGGAAGAACAATAATCCTTAAATTGTCTCTGATTCATTTTCAAGCTCTGTATTGTTGTTTTATAGAGCTATCACATGTTCTTTCAATATTGTCTTTTGATTTTCCTTCTTCCTCTGCATTTTTCTATTCCAATATTATCATTCTCTTTTTATTATAATTTATGATTTCGCTAAGTATATCTTTTGTTTGCAAATTTGTTTGAAATATTCAACTTTCTTGATAAACTTTTTGATTTCCTTCAGAATCACACTTTTCCTTATTTCTTTGACTTTTTAAAATTTTTCAATGCTTTTGAAGCATTGTGGGGGAGCTTTTTGTTTTTTGTTTTTTGTTTTTGTTTTTTTTTTTTTTTGCAAATGTTCCAGCATTGTTTCAGAGGAACTTGGGGAATTTGTTTTAATCACTTTACCTTCCTTCAGAGATTTTGCCTAAATTTCCTTTATTACATAGTACTAGTTCATTGATATGGTTCTTTAATTATTTGTTGGTTATTACCCCTTAGTAAGTTTGTTTTTTTCATTTCTTTTCTGTCACTCTGCTGATTATCCTATGCTGTCCCTGCTATAAACGTACTCGTTACCATCAATCTTTTGTCATCTATAGGTTTAATGGTGCTCTGTACTTCTTCCAGCTTTTGCTCTCTGTTTTCTGTTCTATCACTGCCCCTACCACCACCAAGTTTTGGCAAAATGTATAACCTCCACGAAATGAGTTTGACCCATCCTGCAGGGAGCCTCTGAGAAGCCATGGTAGTTGCAATTATTTTTTTTTCTTTTCAATTTATGAAATAAAACAAGCATTTCCATAACATAGTACATAAAATATGATTGCATATGAAACTGCAAATCTACTATTCACAACATTCTATTCCTTTCAGATACACAACAAAATTATGTACATTTCTTTTTTTCCTTTTTTTTCCCCTTTCCCTCCCTCCCCCTCTAGCCTAGAGAAGGCTACCATTAGACACAAATAGGTGTAGGTATATGTGTGTGTGTGTGTGTGTGTGTGTGTGTATGTGTGTGTGTAAAATCATTCTATACATACTTCTATTTATCAGTTCTTTCCCTGGACGCGGATAGCATCTTTCTTCATATGTCCTCTATAGCTAATTTGGGTATTAATAGTCAAAATAACTTATTCACTCAAAGTTGCTCTTAAAACAATATAGTTGCAATTATTTCCCATGTTTCCCACTTTTCCAGTTCTGGGTTCTGTATTAGTCCTTTCAATTTTGCTGAGTATTTTACATTACATAATGCATTATCCACTTAAGCCTTACTACAACCATGTAAGGTAGGTACTGTCATGCTTACTTTACAAAAATACTAAGACTCAGAGAGGTTGTATCTTGCTCAGTGTTAATAAGTGTCAGCAGTAGGATAAGTAACACAGGGCTTTCTGACTCCAAATACAGTACTTTATTACAATGTCGTGTTGTTAAAACAGTTTAAAGCAACCAGGTGGCACAGTGGATAGAGTGCCAGGCCTGGAGTCAAGAAGACTTATCATCCTGAGTTGAAATCTAGCCTCAGACACTTACTAGCTGTATGACCTTGGGGAAGTCATTTAACCCTGTTTGCCTCAGTTTCCTCATCTATAAAATGAACTGGAAAAATAGGTGGCAAACCTCTCTGACAACTTTGCCAAGAAAACCCCAAATCTGGTCATGAAGGGTTGGATGTTACTGAAATGACTAAACAACAAAAACAGTTTAACAACTTAACAGCCTGTTTTAGGTGATAACAATTTCCCCTTCATAAGATCAGTTCAATCAGAGGATAAATGGCAGCTTTTCTGAAATATTATAGAAGAGATTCTCACTTCATACAAGGGTTAGATAAAAGAGACACTTTGAGGTCCCTTCTATCTCTGAAATTCTATGTAGCGTTTCCTAATAGCATTGCTATGTCTTAATAGAAAAAGCCCTAGATATGGAATGAGAATCCTGAGCTTAAGTATAGGCTTCCATATTTAGTACCTGTGTGACCAGTGTATATCAGTTAAGCTCCCTGAGCCCTAATTTCTTGTACTGTGGATAATATTTGCACGGCATACTCCTCAGGGTTTTTCTGAGGAAAGCTCTTTTTTGAACCTTAAAGACCCATAGAACTGGAGTGGTGATAGTTTTTATTATTGCTCATACATTCTTATAATGTTCATTTTAGGTTAAAAGAGTTTGCAAGAGTGGAGATTAACTTAGCATTTTAAAACCCTCAGTACTTTATAGAAGACAATGAAAAGTATTGTCTTGTGAGTCTGACTTAAACTGAGGATCCCAGAGGGAGTGGTCCTGGAGCACAGGCCATTCCTAAAGCCCACAGTGCCCACCACCAGCCTGAAGGGAGTGACTTACCTTTCTGTGATATTTGTCTATGTCTTTTTTCTGAAACAAAAAATTCAGCAGATGATGATGAGGGGCTGGGAAAATTCCCCATCTTCTCACCTCACTCTAACTCCTCATGATTTTTAAGTCATGATTAATTGCCAAGTTCATGAAGCTAACATTTTATGATCAGTCATGAGTAAAAGCAAAATCCATGCTTTTAAAAATGCAAGTTTAAGGGGCAGTTAGGTGGCACAGTGAATAGAGCTCTGGCCTTGGAATCAGGAGGACCTGAGTTCAAATCCAGCCTCAGACGCTTAACACTTACTAGCTGTGTGACCCTGGGCAAGTTACTTAACCTTGATCGACTCACCAAAAAGGAAAAACTAAATAAATAAATAAAAATGTAAGTTTAGGATCTCAGAACTGCAAAAACATTTAAAAGCCATAGCTTCCCTGAAGCATGAAAACTTTCTACCTATTTCAACTAGTGATTATCTCATTTTTGCTTGAATCTCTCCAGTGATAAAGAATTCAACTTCCCAGGGCAGCCAAATTTGTAGTTGGACATCTCACACTGTTGCAAAGTTCTTCCTTAAAATGAACTCCAGTAGTTCTATCATACTTCTAGGATCAAATAAAAAATGGTCCCTTTCACATTTAAAGATCTTCACTACCCTGCCTATCTCATACTTTGCTCCCTTAATGCATTCTATGATCCACTTACAATAACCTACTTGAGGTTCCTTGAAAACGACACTGTCTTCCATCTCATAGGCTGCCCCCCAAGCCCTTGAATACTCTCCCTCTTCTTCTTGTTGATCTCACTGTCCTCCTTCAACACTCAACTCAAATCCTACCCTCTGCAAGAGTCTTTGCCTGTCCTTCCCCATATTCCCCTTACTACTAGTATTTTCTCTCTGAGATGACCTTTCATTAACATTGTATAGCTGATTTTTGTCATTCACAATGATTATGTTATACAAAGTTGCTGCAAACATTGAATTCATGAATACTTAACCATTACTCCTAGGGGAAATATAGGGTTAGGTCCTTGTGAGCCTCTGGTCACAATATTTATTTAGTGTTTTCCAGAGTGGCCGCACTTGAAGATCAGCAAATTTTCTCTTCCTTTTTCTGAATATTCTGTATTGTTGATTCTTTAACGACTGAACTCATGACCAATGGCATTATAACTCATGCCTGAATGAAACTAAGCTAACACACATGTATTTTCTCTGTAAGGCAGATCACAGGCTTATACTTAAGAACACTGGACAGCAAATTAGTGCTACACTTGGAGGGCATTTTGAATAGCATAATCACCCAAAAGAGTACAATAATGCAAAAAAAAAAGTGGCACTAAATACACCACAAAAAAGACACTTATATACAGTAGGAGAACTGAAACAAGAATGCAGAACCTCACCTTACTTGACTTCAACTGGGAAGATGAATTGAAGGGAGGCAGAAAAGAGAAGTAGGAAAAGGATGTGATCACAATAGGCTAGATTAGAGAATCTGAAAGTGTGAATAATAGCAGTGGAATGGGGAGAAAGGATATTGTGCATGTAGAATCAATATATGACTTGATAGCTGAGGGGATGCTAAAACAATGTGTGGCACAGGCTACTTTTTTTTTCAGTTGAAAGGGCATTTCTAATAGACTCTTAGGATTTCTTTGGTGTGAGACCTCCTTCTACTGGGGAAGTTCATTACCCATTCAAGTCAATGAGTATTAAAAATTTTCAAAGGCATAGAAAGTTTTAAAGGCAAATTCTGAACTCATTCCTCCAAAGTTCAGAACTGCATCCACTGCCAGTTTGTCACATTACATTATATAGACCCTCGAAACTTACATGCTCCCATGTAGACTCCTGACATGTTTAGGAAGTTATCCAATCCATGTGCCTGTGCACTAGATAATTGGTGAATAAATGACAGGGTATATTCAGCTTTTTCTGCTTGGCTAATTTAATGGGTTATCCTACTTGTGATGCTGTGTTGAATCTTATCTATTTTAGGGGGGCTAGGGGTAGAGATTTTATTAAAATCTCATTATCTTAACTTAAATATTCAATTAGTCACTTTTTAAAAAGCATGTGAGAAATGTCTCCTTAGCATGTTCAAAACACATAGTTCAGCTGTGATCAGTGAGCCATTTCATGAGTATAAAAATTAATAATTGGTAATAATAATAAAATTTAACATTTCTATAGCAGTCTAAGGTTGGCATCTTGTGATCTTCATAATCTTTTTCTTCATTCAGGCCTCAACTCAGTTATCAGCTTTCTCCTCCCATTCTTCCATTTATTAGTGTTTACACCCTCTTCAAATTGTTGTTGTTCAGTCATTTCAAACGTGTCTGATTCTTCATGGCACAATTTGGGGTTTTCTTGGCAGAGATACTGGATGGTTTGCCATTTCCTTCTCCAGCTCACTTTACAAATGAGGAAACTGAGGCATACAGGGTTAAATGACTTGCCCAGGGTCACACAGCTAGTAAGTATGTGAGGCCAGATTTGAACTCAAGAAGATGAATCTTCCTGACTGTAGGCCTGGTGTCCTATCCACTGCATCACCTGGCTGCCCTCTTCAAATTACATATTTACTTAACTTGCATGTATGTGTATGTGTATATGTATATATATACATACATATATGTATATATACATACAAACATGTGTGTGTGTGTGTGTGTGTGTGTGTGTGTGTGTATATTTCATTACCCCAAGAAAAGGCAAACTCCTAGAGGAAAGAGAATCCTTTAAACTTGTCTCTATTTCCCCATCACTTAGCAAAATGCCTTCCATTTAGTGGCACTTAATAAATATCAGTTAAAGTGAACTATAATCAAACTGAAACAAGGCAAAGTATTTTGTAAATGATTGTAGAACTACTATTGTACCCTGAAAAACATGGCCCAGGATCCTGAACCCAAGAACTTTGGGAATAGTAATGCTTCTGACCCAGTGCATTCAGCCATCATCCTGGGAAAGGATACAGTATGGCAACTGTTCCTCCAGATGCTATCTCCCCAGTTGCTGAAGACCCCAAAAAGAAAGTTCTTGTTCCCAAATCCCTCACCCTGTCAAATGGTTCAACATCAGAAACTGATAGGATTTTTCCATGGAGTAACATTAAAGTAGAGGCATGATCATCTCCTTTGCTGCTGCAGCACCATGAGACCTTCCCATATGACTTACAGCTGAAACCTTTCATATGTGTTGTCTTCCCCATTGGAATATGACCTCCTGGGGCAGCTAGGTGAGACAGCAGATAGAGCACTGGCCCTGAAATCAGGAGGACCTGAGTTCAAATCTGGCCTCAGACCAAACACTTGACACTTACTAGCTATGTGACCCTGGGCAAGTCACTTAACCACAGTTGCCTAAAAAAAAGAAGAAAAGAAAAGAATGTGACCTCCCCGAGAGCAGGGGCTCTCTCTTATTTTTCAAATTATATCCCCACTATGTAGCATAGTGCTTTGCCCATAGTTAAATGCTTCATTTATTCATTGTGAATTTGTTTGTGTAATTCAGATGAATCTAAGCCACCTAGCTGCCCCTTAAACTTGCATTTTTAAAAGCATGGATTTTGCTTTTACTCATGACTGATCATAAAATGTTAGCTTCATGAACTTGGCAATTAATCATGACTTAAAAATCATGAGGAGTTAGCAGAGTGAGGTGAGAAGATGGGGAATTTTCCCAGCCCCTCATCATCATCTGCTGAATTTTTTGTTTCAGAAAAAAGACATAGACAAATATCACAGAAAGGTAAGTCACTCCCTTCAGGCTGGTGGTGGGCACTGTGGGCTTTAGGAATGGCCTGTGCTCCAGGACCACTCCCTCTGGGATCCTCAGTTTAAGTCAGACTCACAAGACAATACTTTTCATTGTCTTCTATAAAGTACTGAGGGTTTTAAAATGCTAAGTTAATCTCCACTCTTGCAAACTCTTTTAACCTAAAATGAACATTATAAGAATGTATGAGCAATAATAAAAACTATCACCACCCCTTGTTTATGTAATTCAGATGAATCTAAGCTATCAGCTTAGAGTTGGAAGCTATCATAAATCTTTCATTTTATGGTTAAGGAAACTGAAGTATAGAAAGGTTAGATAGCTTGCCCAATGTGATGTAGATGATAAGTAACAACCAAGATTTCAATGCAGATCTCCTCAGTCCATGTTCAATCCTCTCTGGACTACATCATCTTGTGACATCTCATGATGGCAAATTAACAGTGATTTGTATTGAATTGTTGTTCTGATTATGTACTACTGTCCTTGGTATGAAAGGAATGCTCATAAACCTATGAGATCATGGATCCAGAAAAGTAATGAGCTATAATAATAAAAATAGCATTAAAATATGGTCCTATCAGTCAGTAGTCAACAAGCATTTATTTATCAAGTGCTTACTAGGTGCTAAACACTGTGTTCTACCTTAGTATTAGGGAATTGCCACTGCATTTCAAAGGAACACTCTGTTTCAGTTTCTTCACTTATTAAAATAGTATTCATTAGGAAGCTCTAAGAACAGAAAAACCTAAGTCACTCTTACTGTTTTTCTAGGACGTTATTTATAAGGAGAAAGACAACTTGGTCACATTTTTCCCCTGCCCTTCCAACGTTCCCTCCTCTTCCTTTAAAAAATAGCTTTTTTAAAATAACTTCTACCTTCCTTTGTCTATCTTTTTTATATTTTTTACCTTCTCATTTATCTCCACTGAGTCTATATATCATGCAGAATATTTGTTTTTTTGCCATTGTATTTTTTTTTAATTTGGAGTAGGAAAGTTGAAACATGAAATGGGTCTGTGGATGAATGTTTTTTGCCTTTTTATGCACAAATGCTAGAGAAGTGTTGTGGTATAGTGGGGATGAATTTAGGATTCCTGAGTGTGGCTTCTGATTCTATTATTAAAACCCATGGGCAACCCAGTACCCTTTTGGCATAATACAACCGTCTACAACTTCTTACCCCCAGGAAGAAGGTCCATGCCCAAATTCATTATTTCACCAGATCTTCTGGCATGCTGCCCAGTCTGCTTCAACTCCATACCTGTTGCAGTGCCAACTCCTTTCCATGTCACACCTTGGGATGACTCCACTCTGAAGTCTACTGAAGAATTAGTGAGCCCCTGCCTGCAGCCTTCATATTGTGAGAAGACCCGTCATGCTACTCACTCCACTACTGGCTTTTCTGCCCTGCCTAACTCCTCTCTGCTGCCTGAACCCTTGGGGGATGATAACCTGATTAAACACATTCCTCAATGATTAGCATATTCCCATTCTATCATGCCCTTCCTATCCCAGTGATTTTGAACTTCTGTCATTATACATACCATGTCTTCCACACACCTCACTGTCTGCTCCTATATTCTTATCACCCTTAACCCAACTCCCTTTCCCTCAACCCTCAAGTTACTCAAGATCTACCCACCCTTCCTTTGTGTTTTTTGGAATGTTTTCTCCATAGGTAACAAAGGTGTTTTCCTCTTGCCTTTTTTTTTTTCCTTTCTCATCCCTTCTTTTTTTTTTCTTACACTCTCTGTGTTAGCTTCTTCCTAATGACAGAGAATCCCTGGACGCCATTTTCAGTACTAAATCACTTTCATGTCTACCTGAAACTCACTGGTCATGGTAGGGGAGTTAGAATACTCCTTCCTTCCCATTACTACTTTTAAACTATCTGAACCATACCACCACTCAGTAAACTATCTTTCTTTGAGATTCATATTTATCACCCAATCAAAATTCTAATGACTTTATGTACCAACCTCTAGAATACTCTCCTTCCTTCCTCAAAGATTTCAATACCTGGCATATTGTTTTCCTCTCCTCCCCAACTCTTGACCTTATATTTTGTGACGTTAACATACTTATCAATACTCTCTCAAATGCTCTGACTTCCCAACTTTTCAATGTATTCATTTCCTATGACCTAATCCTTACTCCACAGCAGGTACATAGATATGGTCATACCCTTGACTTTGTCCTTACCTACAAATATTACTCTTCCATGTTCAGGAATTCTGAAATTCCTTGATCTGATCACAATTTATTGTCATTACATTTTTGCCTCTGCTTTATAGCTGCTAACTTTGTCATTACCTAGGTCACTCAATCTCTCAATTCTTTCTCAGGTGGCAATACTTTTTTCTATTCCTCATTTGGACTCCTTGGTAAACCAGTTCATTTCTATGCTGTTTTCTTTTCCTCTTCTTAAATCCTTGCCCCCTTATTAGATCTTCCCTTTGCAAGACTCAGCCTTGGATTACTCCCACCATTCACTGCTTTCACTCCTATGCATGTGCTGCTGAACAAAACTAGAGAAAATCACGAAACTGTGATGACTGTGTTCACCACAAAGTTATGTTACATAATCAGCTGGACCATCCTACAAGAAGGCAATCATTTTACACCTCTATTCAATTCCCTATCTCAATGGCTTTTCCATACCATTCCATCCCTTGTCAAATTTCCCTTTGCTCCCCTCCCCAACCCTCTCAGCTTAACATCTTATTTTATATTTCTTTTTTAAAATTCAATTTAATTTAATTTTTAATTCCAAATTTTCTTCTTTATTCTTCATTCCTCCACCTTCCTCACCCATTGAGAAGGCAAGAAGAACAAACCCCATTACAAATATTATAGTTATTTAAAATAATTTGCTACATTAGCCCCATTGAAAAAAAAAGGAAAGGAAAAGGGGAAAAAAGGATGGAAGGAAGGAAGGAAAGAAAGAAAAAGAAAAAAGAGAAGAAAATATGCTTCAGTCTTTACTCTGAGTTAATCAGCTTTCTATATGGATGTGGACAGTATGTTGGAATTGTAGTTGGTGATTGTGTTGATAAGAGTTACAAATACTAAGTGTATTCCTTATATGAATTCTCTGTGTAAGCAGATCACTTAGAATGAATGTTGGCCCAAGTCAAGAATGTGGGATGTGGGTGTTGAAAAAATATTGCCTTCTTCAGTATTTAGCCAAAGTAAGGTGCATTCTGCATTGTGCCAAGGGTTGAAGTGGATGGACTCTAACATCCTTTTCAAATTCAAATAATTTTTAATTACCCTTGTATGTAGTTTGGAGTCAAATTCCAATCTTATTTCTTTGGAATGTTGTTCAATAAAATCAACTAAGATATATGTGTGTGTGTGTGTGTGTGTGTGTGTGTGTGTGTGTGTGTATGAATGACAATTATCATGTCTAACTTTCTCTGTGACAGGATTGAGATCTGTAGAGCAACTATTCTTTTGGGACAGTAAGGTTCATGTGACATTTCAAGTAACATTCAACCATTGTTGAAACAGTCAGAGTAGACAAGGAAATACCAATAAAAATATATTGTTGGAAATAATGGTTTTTAATCTGGACCTGTAATTTCATCATTGTACTTATTATTGTATATACTTCTGGCATGCAGTCTATCTCAAAAGATAGAGAATAGCAACTCCTCTTAGAGATGAAAGCATTTTAGAGAATTGCCTACCATCAAGATCACATAAATAGGAAAGGGGCACAGGTGTGCATGGTCCTAGAATGCAGAATTTATAGCTGTTCTTTCAGTTATAGAAAAGAAGTAGAAACTTGGGAGGTGCCCATCATTTGGGGAATGGCTAATCAAATTATGGGATATATATGTAATTAAATACTCTTGCACTGGATGAAATGATTAAATGTGGGGCAGAGCCAAGATGGCAGAGCAAAAGCAGTGACTTGCTTGAGCTCTCCCCCAAACCCTTCCAAATACCTGTAAAAAATGGCTGTAAACAAGTTCTAGAGCAGCAGAACCCACAAAAAGACAGAGTGAAACAAATTTCCAGCCCAAGACAACCTGGATGGTTGATTAGAAAGGTCTATTGCACCAAGCAGAGAGAGAAATGCAGTTCAGCATGGACACGTACACAAGTAAAACAGGCCTCACTGAACCTAGAGCAGGCCTCAGAGGACTGAATCATGAGCAGCTATGGCAGTTTCCAAACTTTTCAACCCACAAATGCCAAAGAAAACTTAGAAGGTCAGTAGGAAAAGTCTGTGACCATGATGAGAGAGATGCTTGGTCCCAGTCCCAGTCCTGGCTCAGCCCCGGGGCAGTGGCTGCTTCCAGAGCTTCTGGCCTATAGACTGAGGGGGAATCAAGTGACTGATCATAGGGGTACTTCAGGGATCTCTTTGCTAGTGCTGAGGCAGGATTCTCTTGCTTTGCATGTGTTTGGATCTGGGTCACAGTTCTAGGTGGCGATTCTGGGACGAGGAAGAGTGCTGGCATGGAGGAGCTTGTGTTGGCAGTGGAGAAGGAATCCTCCTCACAGTTCCAAGGCAGAAAAGACTGTGGTCACTCAGACCAGAACACAGGCCAGGAAAGGAGTAAACACCTTGCCCTTGATCATACCACCATGGAAGAACCAAAAACTTACTTTCAGAAGTATCTCTGAAAACAGCTGCATAAAATGCCTGAAGCTTGGGACAGTACATTCTCCACACTGGAAGCAGACCCCTACCTAAACAAAGAGTTTAAAACTCAAGTACTTGGCTGGGATCATGAGCAAACTGTGCAAAAAAAGTCAGACCATAGAATATTTCTTTGGCGACAAAGAAGATCAAAGCATGCAACCAGAAAAAGACAACAAAGTCAAAGCGCCTACATCCAAAGTCTCCAAGAAAAATATGAATCAGTCCCAGGCCATGGAAGAGCTCAAAAAAGATTTTGAGAAGCAATTAAGAGAAGTAGAGGAAAAACTGGGAAGAGAAATGAGAGTGATGCAAGAAAATCATGAAAAACAAGTCAACAGCTTGCTAAAGGAGACCCAAAAAAATACTGAAGAAAATAACACCTTAAAAAATAACCTAACCCAATCGGCAAAAGAGTTCCAAAAAGCCAATGAAGAGAAGAATGCCTTAAAAAGCAGAATTGGCCAAATGGAAAAGGAAGTCCAAAAGCTCACCGAAGAAAATACTTCCTTAAAAATCAGAATGGAGCAATTGGAGGCTAGTGACTTTATGAGAAATCAAGACATTGTAAAACAAAACCAAAATAATGAAAAAAATAGAAGACTGTGAAATATCTCATTGGAAAAACAACTGACCTGGAAAATAGATCCAGTAGAGAGAATTTAAAAATTGTTGGACTATCTGAAAGCCATGATCAAAAAAAGAGCCTAGATGTCATCTTTCAAGAAATTATCAAGGAAAACTGCCCTGGTATTGCAGAACAAGTGGGTAAAATAGAAATGGAAGGAATCCACCAATCACCTCTTGAAAGAGATCCCCAAAGGAAAACTCCTGGGAATATTGTAGCCAAATTTCAGAGTTCCCAGGTCAAGGAGAAAATATTGCAAGCAGCCAGAAAGAAACAATTCAAGTATTGTGGAAACATAATCAGATTAACACAGGATTTAGCAGCTTCTACACTAAGGGACTGCAGGACTTAGAATATGATATTCCAGAGGGCAAAGGAGATAGGATTACAACCAAGAATCACCTACCCAGCAAAACTGAGTATAATCTTTCAGGGGAAAAATGGAAATTCAGTGAAATAGAGGACTTTCAAGCATTCTTGATGAAAAGACCAGAGCTGAATAGAAAATTTTGCTTTCAAGTACAAGACTCAAGAGAGGCATGAAGAGGTAAACAGGAAAAAGAAATCATAAGGGACTTATTAAGGTTGCACTGTTTACATTCCTGCATGGAAAGATGATATTTGTAACTCATGAGACCTTTGTCAGTATTAGGATAGTTGGAGGGAAAAAAATTACATGTATAGATAGATTGATAGATAGAGGGCACAGGGTGAGTTGAAGATGAATGGATGATATCTGGAGAATAAAATTAAGGGGTGAGAGAGGATTATACTGGGAGAAGGAGAAAGGGAGAGGTAGAATGGGGTAAATTATCTCACATAAAACAGACAAGAAAAGGCTTTTACAGCAGAGGGGAAGTAGGGGAAGGTGAGAGGTAATGAATGAATCTTATTCTCATTGGATTTGGCTTAAGAAGGGAATAACATGCACACTCAATTGGATATGGAAATCTATCTTAACCTACAGGAAAATAGGGGGAAAGGGGATAAGAGAGCTGGGGATGATAGAGGGGAGGGCAGATTGGGGGAGGGGGTAATCAGAAGCAAACACTTCTCAGGAGGGACAGGGAGAAAAGAGAGAATAGAATAAACAAGGGATGGGATAGGATGAAAGGAAATATAGCAGCAAGACTACTATGGAAGTGTTTTGAATAATTACAAATGAATAACTTGTATCCAGTTGCTTACCTTCTGAGTAAGGGTGGGTGGGGAGGGAGGAAGGGGAAAAATTTGGAACCCAAAATTTTAAAAACAAATGATAAAAAATTGTTTTCACATGCAACTGGGAAATGAGATATATAGGCAATGGAGAATAGAAATCTATGCTGCCCTACAGGAAAATAGAAGAGGAAGGGGATAAGAGAAGGATGGGTGGAGATAGATGGGAGGACAGATTAGGGGAAAGGGTTTTCACAATGCATGCTGTCTTGGGTTGGGGGAAGAATAAAATAGGGAGAAAATCTGGAACTCAAAATCTTGTGGATGTGAATGTTAAAAACTAAAAATAAATAAATTAATGAATCTTTAAAAAAAGAAATGATTAAATGCAGGGTTTTGTTGAAACCTAGGAAGACTTGTATGAACTGATGCAGAGTAAAACGAGTAGAACTAGGAGAAAGGTGAGTATAACAACATTTTTTTTAAAAAAAAGCTACTTTGAAAGACTTAACAACTGTGATTAATGTAATGATAACCACGATTCCAGCAGACCAATAAGGAAGTATGTTATCCCCTGACAAAGAGATGATGGAATCAAGGTTCAGAATGAGGCATAAATTTTTGGATACCACCAAGACCACAATTTTGTTTGTTTGTTTTTGCTTGACTAGGAATATCTGTTACAAAGGTTTTGTTTTTCTTTTCTTTTTCCAATTTTGTTGAAAGGGGGAGGGATGAGCAGAGTTAGTGCCAAAAAAAGTAAAGAATGAAAAGACAGTCATGAAAGGCTTTTTTTTAAATGCACAAAAACAAAGACATAAGAGGATAGTTTTAAAGTAACATTAAATTTATTATATAAAAGAAAGAACAAGCTGAATGCAATAAAGATGCAGTGTTGTGTATAATCCTCTTCCCCTGTTTTACTTTGTGTATGAAAATGCTCATTTTGTTGAGTGTTAAGTTTAAAACAAAAAAAAAATCGAGAAATTAAATAGGAGAGTTGCCTGGATCACTGAGTAGTTAAGTGAATTATGCATAGTCCCATGGTGTGTCTGTGAGAATCAGGATTTGAACTCAAGACTTCCTGATATGAGAGACATTATGCACCATTATCTCTTTCCTGGAGACACTGACTTATAGATTTGGAGCTAGAGAGGACCTTGGTGGTTGATATAACTGGCAACATATTCAAGTCAACAAGCATTTATTAAGTGCCTACTATTTTCCAAGCATTATACTAAGGTCTGAGGATATAAAGAAATGCATATAATTAGTATTATATATATATATATATATAGTAGTAGAGCCTGAATTTGAAGTCAAGCATCCTGACACAAATTCCAGTATTATTTTACTGTACAATGCTGATTCTTTCCACAAGATGATAAAATAGTGATAGAATCAGGGCTAGATCTCAGCTATCCCCATTCTTATTCGAGGACAATATCTTTATTTTGTAGCTGTGACTCTGTTGAATTTGGTTATTTGATTTTAAATAAATGGTTTCCTCAAAATAAAGAAATTTATTTGATTAACTCTAATTTGTTTCATCATACTTCACATAGTACCATCACATCACAAAGGTATTTTCCTTGTGCAGAAGGGGACAGCTTCTCCATTTGTATATTTAATCTGTGGAGTAGCAATGGTAAATACAACTGCTTCTCTGGAATTGTCTGGGTTTTTAAAATATCCATATTGTTTTTCCTTTAATGCCCTTCTTCCACTTGCCCTCCAAGATGAGAGGATGGGGATGGGAGGTAAGACCTCTACAGAGGAGCACAAGGAAAGTGTGAAAGAAGTCTTTTTTATCCTCTTAAATAGTAGTGTATGGAAAGGATATATTACCTTTACTTAAAATAAGGAGTTGGTTACCTAATGAAGACAGTGTCTTCTAGGAAAAGATAAAGTTTTCTTACTGGTAACTTACCCAGAAATAAGTCCTTTGTAGTGTATTAAACATGATATTGTAAGGGAATTTTGTACATGCCCTTTCATACTTAAAATAGCACCTAAAATTTTCAGAATAATAGGTATCTAATAATAGAAGTCTAGGAAGGACAATTATACAATATTCCCTCTTGATTGTCCCCATAAGATGAATTCCAGAGGATCATAAATTTACAAAATCTCAGAAATGGAAGGGATCACAGAGATCATATAATCTAATTTGTACCTGAAATAAAATTCTCTTCCAAAGCTTAGTCCCAACGAAAAGATATAAGAAGAGAAAATGTATTTCTTATGAGAGGGAAAGGCATATACCCCACTTTTTTGGAGAGATAGGGGACTTCAGGAGTGCAGATAATGTCAGACATTTTGATATGTTGGCTAATTTTGCTGAACATTTTTTCTCACCTTTTTTATTCTTTTTCATAAGACGAGACTGGAGGGGGAATGATATATTATAAATTGAAGGTACTGTTAAATCAAAATGCCAGAGGGTTTTATATTTGATCCTGGAGGTGATAAAGGGTCACTGGAGTTTATTGCTTAGGTGGAAGATACGGTTAGACCTATACTTTAAGATCACTTTGACAGCTGAGTGGAGGGTGAATTGGAATGGGGAGAGATTTGAAGCAGGCAGAACATCCAGCAGGCTATTGCAATAGTCTAGGCATAAGGTGATGAGGGTCTGCACGAATGTGGCAGCAATGTCAGAGGAGAAAGAGGGGGCCATATATGAGAGATGTTATGAAGGATGGATATGGGAGAAAGTAAGAAGTGCAAGATGACACATCTCAGTGAGCTGTTATTGGGAGGATAGTGGTACCTTCTACAGTAATAAGTAAGTTAGCAAGAGGGAGATTTGGAGTATTAAAAGGTTTGTAAGAGGTGCTGTGGGTAGCTAGGTGGTGCAGTGGATAGAGATAAGGGCCTGGAGTTAGGAAGACTCATATTCACGAGTTCAAACTCAGCCTCAGAAACTAGCTGTGTGATTCTGGGCAAGTCATTTAACCTTATTTGCCTCAGTTTCCTCATCTGTAAAATGAACTGGAAAAGGAAATGGCAAACCACACTAGCATCTTTGCCAAGAAAACCCCATATGGGGTCAGAAGAGTCTTATGTGACTTAAAAATGACTCAACAACAACAACAAAGCCATTGTAGTAAGTGGGATAGCGAATTAATTAGAGAAGTATAAAAGGTTTATTTTGTTGTAGTGAGGATCAAGATGAGATTATGTGACATAAATGTGTAGTGGATCCAGTTAGCACAATTTTGTGACTTTCTCCTGCTTTGCTCAGCATTACTAGAGCACTACTAGAGAGAAAAGGCAGTAGTAGTTGGTGGCAGTTAGCCAAGGCTGTCTCTTAGCAGGGCAAGTTCTTTGATTGGATAAAAGGGAAAGGGACTTAAGAGAAGAGGACAGTGCAGGATTGAAGTAGTTCAGGAAGTTGTCAAGATGAGGAAAGGAAGAAAGAATAGCTAACACATAGGTAGGTAATGGTCTAGAAAATAATCAAGGTCACTGTGAGGGTGAAAACATGGCATGGGAGCTGCAAGGAAGAGGGAGAGGTAGAATGACGACATTTATAATCAGATAAAAAAAATTTCAGAGTTAATGAATGTGGATATGGAACACTTGTGGTTGTTGACAAGGTGAAAGGTATGACCAGTGCTGTGTATACCTGTGGTGGGGTGGAAGAGTATGTTATGGGAAATGAGCAAATTGAAGAACTAAAAAGTTAAGGTATTTGAGTTAGTAGCAATATGTATGTAGAAGTCTCATAATGTAAGGTTAGGATTTGGGTGGGAGAAAGTGACTGTAAACCAAGCACTGAGCTTACTGAGGGAGGGAGAGTGTCCTGAAAGCCAGTAGGGAAAATCACCAATATCCTCATAATAACCCTTTGAAGTAGGTAATCCAAATATTATTCTCTCTATTTCATGGGTTTGAAAAGTGAAGCTTTGAAGTAATTGATTTGGCCATGGTTACACATGTAAATATGTGAAGTGGGATTTGAATCAAAATCTCTTGATTTTAAACCTGGTGTTTTCTTCAATGTATCATGCTCATTCTATTACCAGAAACCCAATGACTGAATGTAAATGTGTACTATGTGCAAAATACTGTACTAGTCATTATGGATGTAAAGACATAAATGAAGCAAACCCTGCCTTCAAGAAACTTACCTTTACTGGGATGTGGAACAGAATATAGATAAATAAGCAGATTTTACTTATGTTTTATCACTCCATTTTCCTGTGAGTGAAATTCAAATACAAGGTAATTTCATGTGTGTGAGCGCCGTCAACTGAAGGGAAGCAAAGAAAGCTAGAGGTAGGAGGTTGTACCTAAAATAACCTTTGAAAGATTAAGGGATTCTGAGAGGCAAACATGTAGAGGGAGTGCACTCCAGGTATGAAAAATGGCTTGTCTATACGTACAGAGATAGGGCAAGTTTCAGGACCTGCTGATATACCTATTCGGCTGGAAAGCAGAGTGTGTGAAAGAAAGTAACATAAGGCTAAAAAGATACATCCGGCCAGATAGTAAAGGGCCTTAAATGTTAAACTAAGTAGCTTATATTGCTACTAAGGAATGCAGCTAGGTAGCTCAGGAAATAGAGTGCTGTGCTTACAAACAGGAAGACCTAAGTTCAAATCCAGCCTCAGAGTGTTACTAGCTGTGTGACCCTGGGCAAGTCACTTAACCTCTGTCCTCAGTCCATTAGAGAAGGAAATGGCAAACGACTCCAGTATCTTTGCCAAGAGGACCCATGGACAGTATGGTCCATGGGGTCATGAAAAGTCAAACATAGCTAAACAATAACAACAATTTACACTAAATGTAATGGGGGGCCCTGAAGGCATTTAAGCATTGGAGTTACATGGTCAGACCTGTGCCTTAGGAAAATTGTCTTGGCACATCCATGTGGAAGATAGACTGTACAAAAGAAATGCTGGAAACATGGAGATCGAATAGGAAGTTATTGGAATAATCCAAGTGAATGATGATGAAGTTCTGAATGAGAGTGGTAGCCATGTGAATGGAAAAGAGATAGATACAGGAGATGTGGTGACAGTAGAATTAATGATTTAGATAACAGATTGAATATTGGGGTGAAGGAGAAGAAAGGTGTTTCTAGTTTTTTTTGAGATCCCACTGATATATAAGATCTCTTATATGTTAAAATATATATAGCAGCATTTTTCTTTGTAGTAGCAAGGAACCAGAAACACAGTAGATGCCTATGGATTGGAAAAGAGCTAAACAAATTATAGTACATGAATGTAATGGCTTTTCTCCCAGCTCTGTGAAAAATTATGAATTAAAAAAAAACACAGAAATGAATGTGAAGACATATGAACTAATGCAAAATGAAGTAATCAAGACCAGGAAAATACTAAATGCAATAACTGTAAGAATATAAATGAAAAGAAAAATAGCAAGAACAGTGAAATGGAACTGAATGCAGTGAAATTTTAATGACCAAACTTGGCAATAAAATGTTATGAGAATGTACCTCCATCTTTTGCCAAGGTAGAGAACTACTACAGATGTGGAATTCTACATATGATGTCAAGACTTCATTTATGTGTTTTTCCTTCTTTTTATTCTTTGTTATAAAAGATTATTTTCTAGAAGAGGGAAATATTTTAAAAATGAAGATGATGCAAAACAAAAGATAATAATTCTTTTTTTTTTGAAAAAAAAATCACTAGTAATCATGGACAATACAGAGATGAGGATTCTCATCTCAAATCTACCATCCACCCATAGGTCAGGACTACAAGAGAGGCCTAAGCAGGAAGATTTCAGAAGAAGGGCCACTCTATGCCTCATGATCATAGTCCAATTTTCCCACTAGGAACCACAAAGAATCACTACTTCTCCCTCCCTTGTTCATTCTCTCCCATCCTCTCTCTCTCTTCTCCTCTCACTCCCTCCCTCACTCTCTATCCTTCTTTCCTTCCCTCCCTCCCTTTTTCTCCCTCCCCCC
>NW_020954751.1:21299877-21335274 GCF_900497805.2 Vombatus ursinus | reverse complement strand
TGTCAGGCTCTCTCTCTCTCTCTCTCTCTCTCTCTCTCTCTCTCTCTCTCTCTCTTTCTTTTCTCCTCTCACAATCTCAAAATCTGATTATAAGGGGTTGAGAATCAAGCAAAGAAGTGGAGGTAGTGAGAATAAATTACTCTAGAGGCTTTGTAATGAAAGGGAAGACATCAGATATTGGATGATGACTTGAGGAGATGACAGGGTCAAGCAAAAGGATATTTTTAATGATAATATGAGCATATTCATAGGCACCAGAGAATGAGCTAGTAAAAACAGAGAAAATGGAGATAAGGAGTGTGTGTGTGTTGGGGGAAAATGAGGGAAGGATTAATGAAGCAAGTAACAGATAAGTTAAGAGGGGACATAAGATTGGGGCAAGAGTAGAGGGGTCAAGCCTTGACAAAGTGTAAGGTGATCTCTTCCTCTGAAAATAGAGCAAAGGAGAGGATATGGGGTATAGTAAGAAGTAGTGAGGTTTTGACACGTGGAGTAGGCTGGATGACAGAACTTATGATGGATGTTCTTATTTTAAAATGGGAGGTGAGATCAGACATTTCTAAATCTTTTGAATAAAAGCCATAAGATCCTCTAAAAGCCTACACATCATGTACCCTTGGTTTGGAATTTTCCAAAAATGAGCTTTTCTTAGATTGATTATCATCTTTGATATTTAAGACAATTATAATAGTTCAAAGAAGACATTATTAGAACTCAGTTGAATCTTATTTTGATTAAATATCGAATAAGGCAATATATTTATTGCAAAGCCCACATTCTTCACTTGAACCAACATTTATCCCAAATGATCTGCTTACTCAGAGCACTCAAAGAGGAAATATACTTTAAATTTGTAATGAAATTTATATCTTAAAGTTTCTTGTTGTTTAATTAATCAAACAGACTAGCCTAGTAGTACAGGTCAATTTTATTGGTCCTACTTGTCACAAAAAAAAAATATGAATTCAGGATGGAAAAGACCTTAGACATAGAGTCAAAGACCTGGGTTCAAATTCTAGCTCCATCCAACATTAGGTGGGTATGTCTTTTGGCCTTGCTCGATTTCAGTTTCCCTAACTATAGTATGAGAATAGTAACTTCTGCTCTCAAAGAGTTATTTATTGCTAGGGGGATAGTATATATCCCCCTATAAACTTATAGGGGGATAACATATGTCCCATTGATATAAGTGAGGGGTGAGAGAGTATATATAAATCTCAAGTGAAATAGTATATATATAAAGCACTTTGGTGCTGCATATTTTGTGCATATTTCTGCTGCATATTTAGTGCTGCATATCCCTACGGTGAGGCATTTTTTTGGTAATGATAATTATACTTCATAATGCCAATGGATCTTTAATTTCATTAACATGGACATTCATTCTAAGGATTCAGATTACAACCTACTTATTCTGAGTGACTCTTGACCATGTCATCCAATAAGTTTCCCATAGAGGTTCCAACCAATTTTCTCAGGACCTTCTAGTTTTTTGGGTATTTTTTTTTTAACATTGTGAAGACATAAGTATTTTCATGTTATGAAAAGGCCAAGACTTGGATGCTCTACTCCATTTTCTATTGTTCAGCTCACAAAGTGAAACTGCTTTCTATTGAAGATTTCTAAAACTTCCAGGGCCAAAGTGAATTAATAGCCACAATGGCTGTACGTCAGCCAGGGAATGCCTCAAGGGATTACTAATTGCCCATGAAACTTGTCACCTCTGAGCCAGGGGGTCAAATCTGCCTGCAGGTGATTAGTGACTGAGGGTATTAACTGACAGTTGCATTTTGGACTTTCTGACGGCAGTCGATTGTCTCAGTACATTCCAGGGACTGCTACCCTGAGCGTCCTTGCTTTTTGCATCTCTCAGCTATGAGCTCTCATTTGGCAAGGTGAAAAGGTTTTATATAGCTAGCATTTAACTACAGAGAGAATGCCAAGTTGAGAGTTAAAGCAATTGTTCAGACCTAAAAATTTTCTCCTAGGTTTCAAAAAATCAGAGTTGAGGGAGCCTGATTTCTCCAGAATTTTGACTCCAAATCACAAAATCATCATTTAAGGGAACCTCAGAAACCATCCAGTCCAAGCTGACAAAGAATTCTTTAGGCAACATGCCTGACAAGGGGCCATCCATTCACCACCTGAAGATTTGTAATTAAAGGAAACAAAGCAATTGCTAATTATGCAGTGGCCTCTTCATAGACTTGTGTATTATTCAACTTAGAAGGGATATTTGAGGTGTCCCAGTTCAATCTCCCAACCAATACAGTAATGTCTCCTGCAGCCTGCTTTCTATCCGGTTATCCATCTATTCCTTAGATACTTAACATTTTTCTCGTGGATACTGTACTTGTATCTAAATACAAACACAAAGGCTTGATAAATCTGTAATTATATGTTCTAACTAAAGACACAATACTAGCTAAATCCATAAAAAGTCATGTATGTATGTATGTATATATTCATTTATTTATGTGTTTGTTTGTTTGTTTGTTTATTTATTTATTGTTGATGTTGTGTTTGTCCTTCGTTCGGAGGACCATGACATCAGGGAGTTCATGATATCACTTGCAATTGACTTTGATTTGAGGGAGAGAGGGCTGTGCTAGGTCACCAGCCTCACTTTCTCCTCCAGAGTCATCTAGGTCCAGTGGCAAGATATAAATCAGGATGACTGGAGATGACCCCAGATGCAGTGGGAGACCTTGGCCTTTTTAAGCTAAGGTCTTCTCAAGTTCTCACTTTGAGTGAGGCAATGCCCTTTCAGTGAATAGGCCTCTTTAAGGAGTGAGTAAAGGGAAGGCCCCTTTAATCAAATCAATAAAAAAAGAGTCAAGCTGGGAGGGGAAGATGTCAGGGTTGCTCACCAAAAGAGACATATACATATACACACACACACACACACACACACACACACACGTGCACACACACAAATTGGAACTCTGTGTATTTCTGTCATGAAGGCTATTCAATGATTCATATGAACAAATATTTAATTAGTACCTAATATATTCAAGACTGTTACGGGTACTGAGGACAGTTAAAAAAGGTAGTAAGATATACAGTGTTTGCCTGTAAGCAACATGCATTTTGTTAATAAGTGTGGTGGAAAGAGCATATATGGCCTGGGTTTCTAAGGGAACTAGGTTCTAATCTCATTGAATGACCTTGAATAATTTCACTTCTAGTCTTGGATTTCTCACTTGTAAATTGAGTACTTTAAACTAAACAAATTTAAAGATCTTTTCCAGTCCTGACATTCTATTAACCTATGATCCAAATCAATTAAAAATATTTATTAAAACATGGTACACCAGGTGGTACAGTGGATTAAAGGACCAAGGCTAGAGTTAGGAAGACTCATCTTCCCAAGTTCAAATCTGGCCTCAGACACTTACTAGCTATGTGACCCTGGGCAAGTCACCTTAACCCTACTTACCTCAGTTCTAATGAGCTCGAGAAGGAAATGGCAAACTACACCAATATCTTTGTTGAGAATACCTCAAATGGTGTCATGAAGAATTGGACATGACTGAAAAACTACTGAACAACAGTAACCACTCAAAGACTTTAAAAAAATGTTTTATTGACATATTTTATTTTTACATTACAAACATTTCCAGATCACCTCCACTCCATGAAAGCTCTCTTATGACAAAATAAAGCAATTAAGCAAAACTAACAACATAGTGGTCTCATCTGAAAAAGCATACAATATTTTACAACTGTGTCCTCCTAACCTATTTTTAAATATTTTTAATTAACAGAAATCTATTTTCTCTTCATCCCAACCCATTAAAAACATAAATTATTTGCAAAAAATATACATAATTAAGGAAAACAAATTCCTTCATTGACTGTATATGTGTATGCATAGATAGAGAAACACACATACATACATATATATGTGTATATATGTCTCATTCTGCACCCAAAGTCCATCAGTTCTCTTTGAGGAGGTCAATAGTATGCTTCATTGTCATTTATCTGGAGTAATGGATGCTGATTTTATTGATAATTGTCTTACAGCTTTTAAAGTTCAAAGTTTTATTCATGTCATTCTTCATCAGATTATATGCCTTCAAAATTGTTCATTTTTATGAAATCGATGTTATAGTACAAACTTTCTGGTTCTACTCTCTTCATTCTGTATCAGTTGGCATAAATCTTTTCATGTCTCTTTGAAATCACTCATTTCCTCAATTTCTTACAATGCTATATTCTCTCATGTTCCTATACCACTATGTATTTAGCTATTCCTCAGTTGATGAACATCCCCTTAGTTTCCAAGTTTTTGCCACCATGAAAAAGAGCTGCTATAAATATTTTTGTACATATAGCTCCTTTTCCTGTTTTTTGAAAATCTATTCCCTCCAAAGTGTTTAATTAGACTAGATGATTTTATTCTGAACAATGAATCTTTTATTTTATTTATTTATTTATTCATTCATTCATTCATTCATTCATTCATTCATTTATTTATTTATGTGTGCTGATCCCATACTCTTCTCTGACGTTTAACATTCAGGGGTTTGGTAATCATGTAATTAAACATAGTCTTTGTGAAAGAATTTACTGTTGTTGAATTGTTTCAGTCATGTCTAATTCATCATGACTGCATTTGGCATTTTCTTGGCAAAGATACTAAAGTGGTTTGCATTTGCTTCTCCAGCTAATTTTTACAGTTGAGGAACTGAGGCAAACAAACTGGCTAGCCCATGGTTATACGGCTAGTAAGTGCCTAAGGCTGGATTTGAACTCAGGTCCTTCTGACTCCAGGGCCAGCACTCTATCCACTGAGCCACCTAACTGCCCTTGTAAGGGAAAGGCATCTCTGATATAATTGCTGGAAATTAATTGTTTATTATAATTAATATAAAATGCTTTTCTGTTGTAAACTTGTAACGATACAGTTTTTAAAAATATTTCTTACTCCTACACATACCTTGGTATTACCTGAGCAGCGTATCACACAAGAGAACCTGGGATAAATAGTTGACAGAGCCGATGACTGGAACTTTAGCTTCTCACTAAGTTCTAGACCTTTCAGTCATCACTACCTTTAAATGGGCTAAGAACTAAAGACATCTGTCTCAGACTATAAGCAGGAACTCAAGGGGAAAGTGGGTAGTGGCAATAGACCAATGAAGCAGGTGGGCTGAGCCCTGGGGAACCTATGGGAGAAAAAAATGTGGGACACAAGAAATTAGCTCTTTGGCCTAGAAGTGTTTGCAGATGTTTAGCCTGGGCAAGAGGCCTAGGTGTCCTTAAAGTACCCTAAGTTGGGGAGAGGGTAGAGGAACAAAATCACAAGTGAGGTATGAAGACTACAATTGTAAAAAGTATATTTTGTTTCTTTATGAATCTTGAGCAGCAAATGCATTGTAAAAGAAAACAACCTCATGGTAAGTGACTATTTTTAGCTCAGTAACTAGCAATGAATCAAGATGTTTCTGCAAACCCAATTACCCAATAAAAATTGCCATAGTAACCAGAGCATTACATGACATATTCTTCATGCACTCACAAAAACTTCCTTAAAAATGCTACTGTTCCCCAACTACACTGTCATTTGTGATACAACAGAACAATGAAGAAGGGTGTAGGAGAGTACAGGAGACAGAGGGTCACTATTATTTGGGCAAATGATTGTAGGTCAACACAATACCAAGGTTATTTTTCATATGCAAGCTTAGCATGGCACGGTGAAAGGAGGACTAAAGCTAGACCCAAGGGAACCAGGGTATGCCCCGTAATTATTATGTGACATGAAACAAATCACTTCATTTCTTTGGGCTTCAGTTTCCTCAACTATGAATTGATGAGAAATTAGAACTCAGTGATCTTTCAGACCCTTTCTAGTTCTAAATCTTTGATCCTATGGTAACTTTCACCTTGATGTGTATGAGTTCATCAGAGGGGGAACTACAAATTACATAAATTGTGATTGTCTCATTTTGCTCCTTTTGCCTATTTCCTCTATGTTAGGAGATGGGTAGCATACTCCTTTATCAGTCCTCTATAATTGTAGTGAATCATTGCACTGAATGGATTTTGTAAATCTCTCAAAAATTGTTTTTTCTTTAAAATATGATCATTGTATACATTATTCTGGTTCTGCTTGATTCATTCTACATCACTTCATATATGTCTTCCCAGGTTTCTCTGAAATCACTTCTTTCACTACCTCTTCTGGAACAGTAATATCAAATCCCTTTTCTACAGCCCTTCAGATACTTGAAGACAGTCATGGTATCCCCCAGAGTCTTCTCTTGTACCAGCTAAATATGCCTAGTTCTTTCAATTGATGCATAGAACAGTTTCAAGCCCTTCATCATCCAGTTGCTGTCTACCAGTTGATGTCCAGTCTATAAGTATTGGTCCTAAAATATGGCTCATAGAACTGAACTGGTACTCCAGATGTGGTCTAAAGAGGGCAGAGTACAGTAGAACTATTAGGTCCTTAGCCCTAGATTCTTTGCCTCTCTTTGGGTAGCTGAAGATTGCATCAGTTTTCTTAACTGCTATAGCATACTGTTAAATGGTTCTGAGGTTGGATTCTACTAAAATTCCAAGATCTTCAGATCAATGGCTGCCCTCTTACTGCTCCATCATTTTGTATTTATGAAGCTGATTTTTTCAATCCAGATGTAACACCACTTTCAGATTTATATAATTACAGCTTATTTTTAAGTCTGTCAAGATCTTTTTGGATCTTGACTGTTGTCCAATGTGTTAGCTATTCTTCTCCACCATGGGTCATCTCTAAAATTGGTAAGTATGCCATTGATACATGCATTCAAGTCATTGATGAAAGGTTAAATAGCACAAAGGTCAAGCACAGACCCCTAGGACCTTACACTGGAGACCCTTGGCCACGATAACATCGAACCATTAATGACAACTCTTTGGATGGAGGCCATTAATTATTTCTAAGTACAACTAACTCTCCTGTCATCTAGCTCAAATTGCCCCAATTTCCCTACAAAAAAAGTATGAGAAAATCTACCAAATACTTTGCTAAAATCCAGGTAAACTGTATTACAGCATTACCTTGTTCTACTAGTCTGGTAACTGTTTAAAAAAACGAAATTACTTATTGTTCATCATAGCCCACTCTTCATGAAGCCATATTGCTTCTTTGTTATCACCACTTAGTTTTTTGATGTTCTTTAACCATTCCTAGAAATTTTAGATGTTTTCTAGAAAAAAAATGAAGTCAAATGGATTGGCTTATAGTTTGCAGACTCCATTTTTTCTTTTCTCTTCTCTTCCCTCCTCTCCTTTTCTATCCTCTCTTCTCCTCTCATCCCCTTCTTTCTTCTCCCTTCTCCTTTCATTTTTTTCCTCCCTTCCCATTTCTTCTTTCCTCTCCCCTCCCTTCCCCTCCTTCTCTCTCTCTCTCTCTCTCTCTCTCTCTCTCTCTCTCTCTCTCTCTCTCTCATTCTCCCCCTCCAATTCTACAATGTCTGTCTGCTGTTCACAAACCTTCAAACATAATAATATTTCAGGAATAAGTTTGGCCATTTCTTCTAGTATCTTAGGATATCTCTCTGAGCCTGGTGACTTGACTTCATAAAGATGCACTTTTTAAAAAACTATCCTTCTATTTATCTTAGTTTTCAATTCCTTACCAGCCCTTTTTGTCCTTGCTTGTCCAGTCCAAATAGTTCTGTGGATAGATAAAAAACAAACAAAGAGTTGAGCAGTTTTGTCCTCTCTTCATTATCTATTATTATCACCTCATTCAATACTAGCCACAATCCCATTCCTTTCAATCTTCTTTTTTCTCAATAAAGCTTTAAAAATCCCTTTTTGTTTCCATAGATTTTCATACCACCTTACTTTCTTTCTAAATCTTCCTTTCTGAAATTTGTCTCCTTTTGTTTCTAGTTTTGTCTTTTATTTTTTTCCCAAAAGTCCTGAGCATACAGGGATTGAAGCAATGAAGAACCTCATAGATTACCCTGGAAAAGGATCTAGAAAATGAGGAGACTCCAGATATTTATAGGCAAATTTTATTTGCTTACTAATTTTTTTCTAAACATGTCCACAATTCTTATTTATTCAGAGCTACATTGTGTACCTCTCTTTGGCCATTTTCCTCCTTCATTCCCTTCACATTAATGCAATCTTCTTGAAGCCAAGGATTTATTTGTCTTATTTTATTTTTGTCTTTATGTTCCCCAGCAGCTGGCATTGCATCATTAAGCCCCTACATAATAGGGCTTGACAAATACTTGCTCGTTTGGATTGGGGTCAAACATAACAAATAAAATATTTCTTTCATATGACATTGTTTCAAATACTTAGAATCATATGGTAGTAGATCTAAAGTTAGAAGGTTCTTCAGAAGCTATATTTTACAACCCCTTCATGTTAAAGATCTACCCTTATTTATACTGACCTTTCATAGCCATCATGACCCCCAGAATCATCTTCATATAAAGGCATCAAAGTAGGCATTATGTGCAGCATAAGACAAGTCCATGTATACAAATAATATAAGTGCATAAGAGGAGCAAAAAAGTATTTAGATAAGATGAAGGAGAGATATCATTTGAAGCTGTGTCCATCATTCATTCATTAATAAAAGAACCTTCAAGTGCTTATTGTATGCAGAACATAATGCTGGACACTAGGGGATATTTTTTTAAAGTTTAAATAAGGAGCAACATGATCCCTGTCTTCATGGAGTTTAGAGTCCAATTGGGCAAGCTTCAAGGAAAAGATAAGATTTCAGCTGATTCTTTAAGAAGGAATGTGGTGCTACTATGTGGAGGAATCATGATCCATTCTGATAAAAAGGAACAAAATAATCAAAAATGAGGAAACAGCAAATAATACACGTTTTCTGTATCTTATTCAATTGTAATGACAATGGTGGCAGAGGTGGTGATAGTAGTGGTGATTATTTCCAATTTGTCACATATAAAATTATTATATAATATACATATATGATATACATATATAATTATCTTATAATTATCACATCTGTGCTTATCAATATAGATCTTGCATTCTCCCCAGTACTAGTAGAATGTAACTTCCTTGAGGATAGGGTCATGTTTTATGCAAGATACACATAATCTTGTTTGCAATAGTTGTTTTCCTGTTTTCTTTTCCATTAAACCGTAAGCTCCTTGAGAGCAGAGAATATCTTTTGCCTTTCTTTGTATGCCCATCTCTCAGCACAGTGTCTGTCACATAGTAGATGCTTACTGACTGAATGGTGTTGGTAGCAGTAGTGATAACAGTAGCCCTCATATGTAGTAGTCCACATTTATATAGTGCTTTACAGTTTACCATTCATTTTCCTTACAATAACCCTATGAAATAAATGGTGAAATATTATCATTTCATAGCTGAGGATATTGAGGTATTGAGAAATAAGTGACTTTCCCCAATCTACACAGATAGTAAGTATAAGAGCTAGGATGAGGAACTAGGTTTTTTCCCTCCAAGTTCAATGTTTTTTCTACTATACCACACAGCATGGAGTATGGTGGGGGGAAGGGTGTGAGGGAGTGTGAATTAAAGCTAGAAAAGTAGGTTGGAGCCAGATTGTGGAAATCCTTGAGTGCCAGGCAATGGGAAAACACTAAAAGATTTTGAGAATTGGAGACATGTAACATCGTTCTTTCCCTGTTTGTTTACTGTTATCATTATCAATTAACGCCAGGTAGCTCACTACCATGTTCACTTATAAATACAATTGAATCTATAGACCAAAATTATTGCATAAATAAAAGTTAAAGTCATTAAAATTCTGTATTAATTCTGTTTCCTATATAATTTTTATGTATTTTATTCATGGTTTTTCTTCATTTGGTTTCTTTATGTGGTATTATTTTCCCCTCTCTAAAATCTAAACAATCTAAATACGCTAAGTGATAATAAGAAATGTGAATGATGTGAAAATATCAATTTCCCCAGGAAAAGAATATTCACTATTTTAACAAAATACAGTGGCAACAGTCCATTGTAAGGTTACCATCTGGCCTCGGCATCTAGCCAAGCTCTTCTGTGGAAATGATGACAAGTCTTTTGGAAACTGTCATCTCTGGCATTTGGCACAGAGCACTGAGGACCATTAAAAGTGGTAGAGGGTGTCATTGTTTCAGTTTGATGATGATGATGAAGAAGAAGATGGTGATGATGATGGTGTGATGGTGATGATACATTTCTGATGCATTTTACCTTAACCAAGAAATCCAACAACATTTTTTCCCACTGATGACTCAAAAATTAATTCGAGCACTGAGTCAAAAAGCAGGGTAATATGTTACAGATGTTTTAACAATAGCAATTCCATCTCTATTTTAATTGCACTATTATGAGAATGTAAGCTCCTTGAAGTCAGGAGCTATCTTTACCAGTCATTTCTCTAATCATTAGTGACAGAGCCATTTTATATGACTAATGATAGCTTTGATTTCTTCCTCTGAAAACTACTTGTTTACATGTTTGACATCAATTAAAGTATGGCTCATATTCTTATAAATTTTCCTCAGTTCTCTACACATTTCAAAAATGAAACATTTATCAGAGAAATTTACCACAAAATTTTTCCCAGCTTCCTGCTTTTCATCTAATTTTGGCTATGTTAGTTTTCTTTGTATAAAAACTTTTTAATTTTATATAATCAAAATTATATATTTTACCTCTCATGAACTTTTCTAACTCTTATTTGGTAATGAACTCTTCCCCTATCCATAGATCTGACAAGTAATTTCTTTTGTGCTTCCCTAATTTGTTTTCAATATCATTCTTTATGTCTAAATCATGTACTCATTTTCAGCTTATCTTGGTATACCATGTAAATTGTTAGTCTATGACTAGTTTCTGCCAGGTTGCAGTTTTCCTAGCAGTTTTTGTCAAATAATGAGTTCTTGTCCCAATAGCTGGGATTTAGAAGGTAATCAAACACTACACTGCTGTGCTCATTTGTTTCTGTATATTGATTGCTTAATCTATTCCATTGATCAAATTTTTCTTTGATATATGTCTTATATAATATTAAACTGTTTGGATGACTACTGCTTTGTTTGAGATCTGGTACTACCAGATCTTCCTTCCCTTTCTTTTTTCATTGATTCCTTTGATATTCTTGACCTTTTGTTCTTTCAGACAAATTCTGTTATTTTTTCTGTCTCTTTAAACTAATTCTTTGGTAGTTTGATTGGTATGGCACTGAATGAGTAAACTAATTTAGGTAGTATTGTCATTTTTATTATATTGGCTTAGCCTGTCCAAGAGCAATTGATGTTTCTCCAGTTCTTTAGATCTGCCTTTATTTGTGTAAAGAGCATTTTGTTACTGCACTTATATATTTCCGGTGTGTGGCTTGGCAAGTAGACTACCAAATACTGTCTGTAGTTATTTTCAATGGAATTACTCTTTCTATTTCTTCTGGGTTTTGTTGATATTATATTGAAATGATGATGACTTGTATGGCTTAGTTTATATTCTGCAACTTTGCTAAAGTTGTTAATTGTTTCAACTAGTTCTTTAGGTGATTAATCCTATATTTCTCTAAGTATCACATCATCTGCAAAAAGTTATAGTTTTATTTCCATACTTCCTATGCTTATTCCTTCAATTTCTTTATTGTCTTATTGCTATAGCTAGCATTTCTAATACAATATTAAATAATTATGGACATCTTTGCTTCACCTCTGATTTTATTGGGAAGGCTTCTAGCTTTTCATATTTCACATAAGGCTTGCTCTTAGTTTTAGATGGATACCACTTATCATTTTAAGAAAAGCTCCATTTATTCTTGTGTTTTCTTGTGTTTTTAACAGGAATGGATGTTGTATTTTGTCAAAAGCACTTTCTGCACCTATTGATATAATCATATGATTTTTGTTGTTTTTGTTACTGATGCAGTCAATTATGCTTATAGTTTTCCTAATATTGAACCAATCCTGAATTGCTAATATAAATCCAACCTAATCACAGTATATGATTTTTGTGATGTGTTGGTATAATCTCTTTCCTAGCATTTTACTTAAAAATTTTTCATCAATATAGAGAAATCAGTCTGTAATTTTCTTTCTGTTTTTGCTCTCCTTGATTTAAGTATCAAAACCACATTTGATTCACAGAAAAAAATTGATAGAACTTCTTTATCTATTTTTTCAAATAGTTTATATAATAAAGGAATTAGTTGTCCTTTAAATATTTGATAGAATTTGTGTGTATATCCAACTCACTCCAATGAATTGTTAATATGTACCTAGAATTCAGTTCTTAATAGAATTCCATTTTTCTTGAACTTTTTCCTTTTTTTTTTTCTCTTTGAGGTATTAGGTCATGTTGTTCTATCTCTCCTTTCTCTGAATTGTGAGAATCCACAGAGACAGATTTGCTCACAATGTAAGGAATCATTCCCCAAAGTTTGAATTATCTCACAAGTCTCCCTAAGTGGTGCAGTTGATAGAGTGATGGGCCTGAAGTCAGGAAGACCTGAGTTCATATCTGACCTGAGACACTCACTAGTGGTATGACCCAGAGCAAAGCACTTAACTTCTGTTTACCCCAGTTTCCTCAACTGCAAAATGTGAATAATAATAGCCACAGATTTTAATGTCCTGAATAGCAGTTCCCGGGTTGTGAGAATCAAATGAGATCATATTTGTAAAAAGCACTTAGCATAGTACCTGACACATTGTAGGTACTAAATAAATCCTTCTTTTCCTTCCATGATAAATTCACTTCCTACCTTGAGATTTTATTCTCACTTTGCTTCTAATCATCATTAATGTTACCACACACTTATTAAGCACCTACTATGTGCCAGACACTGATAAATGCTGGGATATAAAGGCAAAAAAAATTAGAATGTGAGCCCTCAAGCAACTCACATTCTAATGGGAAAGCAATATGCGAATAATGCCATTCAAGATATTCAGTATAAGTAGGAGGTAGTCTCTGAAGGAAGGCATAAGCATTAGGGGCATAGGGAGGATGGGCAAAGGTCTTCAATAGAGCACAGAATGCCTTTTTCAATCATACAGAACTATTTCTGCCATCCAGTCCCTTTCCTTGTCCCTTGTGAGAGTAATCCTAATACCAGTTGACCTAGTAGATGAAATGTGTTCTTCCTTTCTCCTCCAGTGAAAGGAGCAGCTGCAGGAATCCATAATCTTAACCACTCTGAAGGGTTGGACAAGCAAGAACATAAGGATTTAGAAATTTTGAAACCTAGTTCTCAAAGGTTAAAGATCTCTGATTTCAAAAGTTCAGTGTTGAGTGATATGGTTTCAGGAGTTTAGGATTTTGAGTCAGAAGACCTGGGTTAAAATCCTATTCATATCTACTAGCCATTTAATATGGGGCAATCCCTTCACTTCCAGCCTTAATTTCCCCATCTGCAAACTGGGAGTCATGATACTTGAATTATCTTAAATGTTCTTAAGGAAATCACCTTGTAAATATTTCCCCTTATTTTTAAAGAACTTTCATTTTTCATAACCATCAACATCTAGGTGACACAATGGATAGAGTGCCAGAGTCAGGAAGACTCTTCTCCTGAGTTCAAATCTGACCTCAGACACATAGTAGCTGTGTGACCTTGGGCAAATCACTTAATCCTGTTTGCCTGTTTTCTCATCTATAAAATGAGCTGGAGAAGGAAATGGCAAACTACTCCAGTATCTTTGCCAAGAAAACCCCAAATAGAATCACGAAGAGTCTGACATGACTGAAAAACAACTCAATATCAACAACAACAAATGTTCAAGTGAACATGAAATACAATGGGGAAAATCTTACCCAGGTCTCTACCTAGGCTTCAACATTGGAAAACCCAGAAAATTAACAAATAACAAACCAGAAAAAAAATGTTTTTGCTTTGAATCTTTTTTAATTGATCCTGGAAGCTTAATTACCTTTGGCTCTGTTTTTCTTCTTTCCATATTGCTTTTCTTGTTGTATAATTATAGCAAGTTCTAGTTCTATTATGTGTCATTCTGTGTATCACGCTATGTTGGTCTTTCCATATTTCATTGAAAGCTTTATATTTATTATTTCTATGATATCATAATCTTCCTTAAGTTAACATACCATAATTTATGCAGCTGATAGAGAGGATAATGAGCCAGCTGGGGAGTCAGGAAGACTGGGGTTCAAGTCTTGTCTTTGATACACACTGGCCATGTGACCTTGGACTTAACTTTAATTTACATTTAACCTCTCATTGTCTTAGGATGCTATCTAACAATATAAATTAAAATATTCATATATTTTGACTACTATAATAGTCTAATATTTTCAATATTTAAATAACATAATAAATAATAACCATCTTTAATAACATAAATTGCAATGCAATGGCTGATCTGCAGCAGAATTGGGGATTTCTTCACAGGGAATTCCCTATACCAATGAAATCATAGTTCTGGTCTCTCCTCTTCTCACCCTAAATATACAGCCATTTAGGTTGTTTACTTTATCTGCTATTATTTCAGATATAGAAGACTTGTATTCATCTTTAAAGTACTATAAAAATGTGAGTTACTATTTTTTTAATTTGATTCAGTAAGCATCACTATCCTTAAATGCCTGATAAACCTTTGCATCCTGTGAATACTCACTCAAGGGACTTAGGGTGTTGGCTAGCCTCAAGCTACAGGGCAGTGAAATTCTAAATTAGGAAAACAAGTTATAACCCATTTCCCTACATAGACATGAGACAATTATGGAATGGAATAGCCAGCTGTCCTAGAATAAGATGAACTTGGGAAAAATAAACACTCAAATTATTGAGGTAGTTAGTGCATGAAGCAATGAGACTGAGCCTAGAGGGAAAGTGAAGGCAATAACAGATCCAAGAGGGTGGAGGTAATTAACTGAGTCCTGAATCTCCTCTTAGGGGATGAATTTATTCCCCTTCATATTGTCTTATAATTAGATCTATCATTATTTATACTTTGTTAACAAAGCAAAGACTCTCCTAAGGACTGACAGGGATGACTGATAATCCTTTGAAGGGTAATGGCTTCAATGTGATTTTAATGGAGTAACTAAACCAGCTTTTCTGCCCTTCAAAGAACAAAATGTCTGTCCTTGAATTCCTATAGGATAATGGAATTTAGAGCTGGGCAGATCAAGAGAGGAAGCATAGTGTATCAGAAGAGTGTTGGATTTGTACTCGGATGATCTGGATTGAAATCTTGCATGACCTTGGACAAGCTACCTGACTTCCCAGTTTTCTCCAATGAGGAGATTAGATTAGATGACTTCCAAAGTTCCATCTAGCTTTAAATTGAAGATCCAGTCCCATCCCCTCATCTGTAAGATGAGGAAACTGGGCCCAGAAATGGAGAAGTCACTTGCTCAAGGTCACACAGGTTGTAAATAGCAGAGTCTGAATTCAAACCCAAGTTTTTTGATTCTAAATGCATCAATGTTGGTTCAGAAGGATGCCACTTAACTAAGGGCTGCCAGAAGGTTCAGATGTATGATCCCTGATTTACTCGACTGATGCTCTTACTGCTGAACTACAGACATAATTACATTCCAAGAGTTAAAATTTTATGATTGAATGATGCCACGGATTTCAACATCCTGAATTGCATGTAAAAAGTGCTTAGTGCATTGAAATTGCTCTGAGATCTGTCAGTTCGCTAACTGTTGTGTGGCATGGTGAATTGTGATGGAATTTGAAGTCAGGACAAACTAGATTCATATTCCATCTCAGACACTTACTAGCTATGTTGTCCTTAAGTAAGTGACTTGCCATCTCTAATTCTCATTTTCCTCATTTGTAAAATGAGGAAAATATTATCACCGACTTCACAGGTTTGTTATGAGGATCAAATGAGATGATCTGTATAAAGCAAATTTAAAACCTTAAAGCACCATATAAATGCTGGTTATTGCTGCTACGAGAAAGCTCAAAGAAGTCAAAGGAGTTGGAATAATTCTGGGCCTGACACTAATGAGCTCTGTGACCTCTTTGTTCCTCTAGACCTCAGTTTCCTTCTCTGTAAAATGAAATGGGGTTGGACTAGATGGTGTCCTTAATTTCCAAATCTTTTATCCTATGATTCTAAATACTGAAGAGGATTCTGTTTTGAGAGGCCTCTTACCATTTTAAAAATTAACATCCTATTTAACTGAGAGCAGGCTTACTGGTAGATCAGGACAAATGCCTAGTAAATGGTAGTTTTGAACCTAGATTATATCACTGTGGGATTTTCTCTAACTCAAAGAATAAAAAATTCATAGCTTGTCATTTATGGAGAAATAAAACTGGAAGTAAATAAGCACTTACATATCCCAAGCAAATGTTTAGCAAAAGATAGAAACCCCTTTTCCACAGGTCCATCATGCAATTCTTAGTACCGACTGGTTGTCATTCTTTCCATTATTTAGTATCAATCGTGAGCCCAAAAAATAACCAGAAGCTAATGATGTCTACTTAAACTTTCTTCCATCTGGCTTGTTCTCTCTTTCTCTTCTTTTTTAATATGTCAAAAGATTCTATCATCTTTGATACTCTACTACTTTTCTCTCTAGTATATGTGAAGATGATGCTGATGGCCCAGCCTCAAAGATAGATGATTAGTTTTGTACAACACTGCTTTCATTAGCTGCTATTGCTAATCATGGTGAAAGTATGTGTGTGTGTGTGTGTGCATGTGTATTGTGAGTTGGTGGGCAGGTTGGAGTCATAGTTATCCATGGATCCAATCATTAAAAAGAGTCCCTTTTGTAGCCATCAGTTGAGAAAAGCACAATGGCTAAAAGCAACAAGTCATTTGGTCCTGTTCTGCTAACTTTTCCATCATTAACCTGTGACTTTACCCTTGGAAACTAGTTTAGCTTAAGCTGTTTACAATGCTATTTTCTAACTTCAGAAGAGACTATCTGTTTCCCTAATGCACAAGGCTCTTTCTAATAAGGACATTGGTTAAATTCTGTTTTTATTTTTGTCAACCTTTGCACTTAGTGTATTGACAAGCATCTTGCTTCTACCTGCTTAGTACTATCTTTATTCTGCTAACTCATTTTCCTTTGACTTACCTCCACCATGGAAGAGAACCAGGAACCCACTAAATGAGGACTATTGCCTGATAAGGCCGCATGGGCTAGGGCAACTTTGGAGTAATTTCTTTTTTCTAATTAACCAATAAGTGTGTCTTGGCAATAACAACTTATGTGGTATTTTAAGATTAACAAAGTCATTTCATCAAGATAATCCTAAGAGAAGGTAGCATAGGTAGGAGGTGGGTAGCATAAATATGATTGCTCATATTTTTATAAATGAGGAACTAAAATCTAGAAAACTGAAATAATTCATTCTTAGTTACACGGACTAGGATTTGAACCTAGTTTTCCCAGATTCAAGTCCAAAATAACTTCCATGATACCACACTGCCTCTCAAGCTGATGTTTCATCTGTGATAACCCTAGCTTCTCAAAAGCACTGCTTAAACCCTGATAGATGTCATAATGGAGAGACTTGAATTCAAATCCTATGTCAGATACTTACTAGCTATGTGACCCCAAGCAAGTCACTCAAACTTTCTCAGACTCAGTTTCCTCTTCTGTAAAATGTGGGTAACAATAGCACTTACCTCAAAAGGTTGTTGTGAGTCCCGAGTGAAATAATAAATGCAAACTGATTTGTGAATCTTCAAACACTGGGTAAATGTTAGTTGTTAACTAGTATAGGCCATAACTAGCAGAAATTGAATGTGGGCTTTAACATTGGAATGTGTGTCATCCAAGGAACAGTCTAGCTGTATTTGGAGGAGGTTCTTATCAGAAGGAGGGTCTCCTGAAGGTGATAACATTTTGGACCACAATAACTCATGAAACCATTTACTAAAGTGTGGAGGAGCTGAATTCTGCCTTATTGGAGTGAGTATTTACATCAATGAAATTACCAAGATCTTTTGAAGAACTGACTTTTTTTTTGCTCCACTTCATGAGATACTTTCAAGTCTTTGCTTTCTTTTTTTAAATTTATTTTTAATTTTTAACATGTGTTTTTAAAACTTTGGGTTACAAATTTTCTCCCTTCCCCCTCCCCACCCACCCTCATTGAAAAGACAAGCATCTCAATATAGGTTATAGATGTGTAGTCATGCAAAACACTTCCATAGTAATCCTATTGTGAAAAACTAAGTATATTTCCCTTCATCTTATCCTACCCCTCATTTATTCTATTCTCCCTTTTTACCCTGTCCCTCCTCAGAAGTGTTTGTTTTTGATTGTCCCCTCCCCCAATCTGTCCTCCCCTCTATCAACCCCCTGCTCTCTTGTCCCTTATCCCCTTATTTTCCTGTAGGGTAAGATAGATTTCCATACCCTATTGTGTATGTTATTCCCTTCTTAAGCCAAATCCTATGAGAATGAGATTCACGTATTCCCTCTCACCTTCCCCCATTTCCCCTCCATTGTAAAAGCCTTTTCTTGTCTGTTTCATGTGAGATAATTTACCCCATTCTACTTCTCCCTTTCTCCTTCTTCCAGTATAATCCTCTCTCACCCCTTAATTTTATTTTCCAGATATAACCCCTTCATCTTCAACTCACCATGTGCCATCCATCCATCCATCTATCTATCTATCTACCTATCTATCCATACATGCATATAATTTTTTCCCTCCCACTACCCTAATACTGACAAAGGACTCATAAGCTACAAATATCATCTTTCCCTGCAGGAATGTAAACAGTTCAACCTTAATAAGTCTCTTATGATTTCTCTTTCCTGTTTATCTCTTCCACGTTTCACTTGAGTCTTTTATTTGAAAGTCAAATTTTATATTCAGCTCTGGTCTTTTCCTCAGAAATGCTTGAAAGTACCCTATTTCACTGAATGACCATTTTTTACCCTGAAGGATTATACTCAGTTTTGCTGGGTAGGTGATTCTTGGTTGTAGTCCTATCTCCTTTGCCCTCCGAAATATCATACTCCATGCCCTCTGGACCCTTAATGTAGAAGCTGCTAAATCTTGTGTTATCCTGATTGTGTTTCCACAAAAAAATTGTTTCTTTCTGGTTGCTTGCAATATTTTCTCCTTGACCTGGGAATTCTGGAATTTGGATACAACATTCCTAGTTTTCCTTTGGGATCTCTTTTAGGAGATTATCGGTGGATTCTTTCAATTTCTATTTTGCTCTCTGGTTCTAAAATATCAGGGCAGTTTTCCTTGATAATTTCTTGAAAGATGATGTCTAGGCTCTTTTTTTGATCATGGTTTTCAGATAATCCAATAATTTTTAAGTTCTCCCTCCTGGATATATTTTCCAGGTCAGTTGTTTTTTCAATGAGATATTTCACTTCTCTTTTATTTTTTTCATTCCTTTGGATTAGTGTTACAGTGCCTTGATTTCTCAAAGGGTCACTAGCTTCCAATTTCTCGAATCTAATTTTTAAGGAAATATTTTCTTCAGTAAGGTTTTGGACTTCCTTTTCCATTTGGCCAATTTTGCTTTTTAGGGCATTCTTCTGAACCTCATTGTCTTTTTGGACCTCTTTTGCCATTTGGGTTAGGCTATTTTTTAAGGTGTTGTTTTCTTCAGTATTTTGGGGGGGTCTCCTTTAGCATCTCTCTCAGTTTTTCCTCTCCTTGTCTTACTTGCTTTTCAAAATCCTTTTTGAGCTCTTCTGTGGCCTGGGACCTATTCATATTTTTTTTGGAGGCTTTGGATGTAGGAGCTTTGGCTTTGTTGTCTTCTTCTGGTTGTATGTTTTGATCTTCTTTGTCACCAAAGTAAGATAATATAGTCTGACTCTTTTTGCACTGCTTGCTCATGATCCCGGTCAATTACTTGAATTATGAACTCTTTGTTAAGGTAGGGGTCTGTTTCCAGTGTGGAGAATGTACTGTCCCAAGCTTCAGGGGTTTTGTGCAGCTGTTTTCAGAGATCCTTCTAGGGACCTGTAAATTTTCAGTTCTTCCAAGGTGCTATGATCAAGGGCGAGGTGTTTACTCCTTTCCTGGCCTGTGCTCTGGTCTATGAGCACTCTTTTCTGTCTTGGAACTGTGAGGAGGGTTTCCTCTACCCAGCCACTACAAGCTCCACCACACCAGTGCTCCTCCTCACCCCTGGACTGCCACCCAGAACTGTGACCCAGATCCAAGCACAAGCAAAGCAAGAGAATCCTGCACCAGCAGAGAGATCCCTGCAATCCTCCTCTGATCAGCCACCTGATTCCCCCTCAGTCCATGGGCAGGAAGCTCAGGGGGCAACCACTGCCCAGGAACCGCTCGCAGGGAAATGGGGCTGGGATCCCGCGTTTCTCTTTCAGCACCGCAGAAACAGACTTTTCCCACTGACCTTCTAAGTTGTCTTTGGTGTTCATGGGTTGAGGAGTCTGGAAACTGCCACAGCTGCAAGAGATTCAGTCCTCTGAGGCCTGCTCAGGTTCGCTGCAGCCTGGGAGCCCACACCAAACCATGCTCCTCTTCCAGCCTGGTGTGATATACCTTTCCAATCAACCATCCAGGTTATCTTGGGCTGGAAATTTATTTCACTCTGTCTTTTTGTGGGTTCTGTTGCTTTAGAATTTGTTTAGAGCCATTTTTTTATAGGTATTTGGAGAAGTTTGGGGAAAGCTCAAGTAAGTCACTGCTTTTACTCCGCCATCTTGGTTCCCAAGTCTTTGCTTTCTAAAAGCTATTCTCTCCTCTGGTTCTTCTCTTATTTTTTTTTCTTGCCTTCCTTAACTTCTTTGGACTCAGTCTACAATTTCCTATTCTTTTGACCCTAAATCTATTCCCTAAATCCTCCTTCATTTTAGTTAGGGATTCTAACTTATGTCCCTTTTATATTCCAGGGTGTTTAACATATGCTATGCATTTTACCAATATTTGTTTCACGAGGGAACTTGGATGGTTTCAGTAGCCATTCAAGTGGTTGATTCATAAATCTCCTTCTTACTTTTTTTTTTCATTCCTTACAAATTCTCTGTCTCTGTTTCTATCTTTATCTATCCACACATGTGTGTGTATGTTTATGTGTGTATTCCTTATATTGTCCAAATTTCACCTTAAGTTGACAATTCTAAAAACCAAATATTAATTTCCTCATGTCACCTTTTACCATAACTTCTCTGTCATTGTTGTCAATGAGGAAGCTTACATGCCAAATTTGGACATTTCTTTTTTAAAAATTCATTTGTATTTATGTTGTACATCACTTGTATGCCCTCTGTAGTCTTCCTCTTACCCCTCCCAGAAAGTTATCCCTTATAATTGATTTTTAAAAAAAAAAAGGAAGGAGAAAAAATTAGGAAAACCAATTAACACATAAAAAAAAACTTGACATTATGTGCCATTTCTCAAACCTGTAGATCCCTTCTTTTGCAAAAAGATTAAGAGGTCTCTTCTATTTTTTCATTAGGGCCAAGATTATTCTTTATAATTTTACAATCAATATTCAATTTTTATTGTTTTGTGGTTGTTGTTCTTTCCATTTACCCTACTATAGTCATTATGAACACCACTTTCCTGGCTCTGCTTCCTTCATCTTGCATCATTTCACACATGTCTTTCCATGCTTCTCTGTATTTATCATGTTCGTTATTTCTTACAGCCAGTGATATTCCATTACATTCATTTACCACAATTTGTTTATCTCTTACCCAATCAATGGACATCTACTTTGTTTCCAGTTCTTTTCTAATACAAAAAGTAGTACTAGAACAAACAATCTTAGTGTATATGAAGCCTGTGCTTTGTCAGTGACTTTGTTCAAATATATGACTCACAGTGGAACCCTTGGGTCAAAATATATGGACATTTTAGTCATTTTATTTGAATATTTCCAAATTTCTTTCCATAGTTATTGTACCAATTCCCAGCTCCAGCAACAGTGAATCAATGAGCCTTTCTACAACCCCTCCACCATGGACTATTTGTAATCTTTGTTGTTAATACCAATTTACTGGATGTTATCATGAAACCTCCATGTTGTTTTGATTTTAATTTCTTTTATTAGTGTTTTGGAACATTCTTTCATTTTTGGATTTTGGAATTTCTATTTGTCTAGAACTTTTGCCTTTTTTTTTTTGTAAACTGTGTTTAGCACAGTGCCTGGCACAGAGTAGGTGTAATTTTATATTTTATATCTATATTTATCTATACAAAGTTTATATTATAATATATAAATGTATAAAATAATAATTTTATTGCTTAACTGACTGACTGATGGGAAGATTATTCCCTGCCCAGTCAAGGTGGTTTGCAATTTTCCCTATATTGCACTACACAAGAGTAGAACTGCTATAGTTCAAGATCTGAAAAACTGAAAGGAACTTCTTCTTTGGAGGGGGCAGTTAGGGTTAAGTGACCTGCCCAGTGCTCTATCCACCGCGCCACCTAGCTGCTCCTGAAAGGAATTTTCATATTTAGTGTTAATGCATCAGTATTTATTAAACACCTAACACATGTCCAAGGTTGGGTGTCAGGAAATATAAGCCATGAGGAACCTGACAAATAACCTTGAAAGAGGCAGTGCAATATAATAGAAAGAATGTTTGACCTTGGTTAAGCAGAGACTTAGGTTTGAATTCTGCCCTTGACACTTAAAAGTTGTGTGACCTTGGGCAAATTACTTAATCTCTCTAGATCTCAATTTCCTCATCTGTAAAATGGAGAGCATAACATTTCTAATAAAGTGCCAGACATATGAGTTGTTATTATGCCACAAGAATAGAATCAGGATCAAGTGATTGATAAATAAAAGGGGAAATGTAAGTACTAGAAATCAAATGGCAATGGTTGGATGTACCATGGCAAAAGGAAAGGGGCAGAGTCCAAGGAGGAAGCCATGGCTAGCATCCCAGGAGACAGCATGACATAGTACAAAAAATCCCTTCTCTGGGAGCCCGGGGAACTGAGTTCTATTCCTGGTCTGCCATTAAATTGCTGTATGACTGTGAACAAGTCACTTTACTTCTGAAAGCCTCAATTTTCTCCTCTATAAAATGGATATAATAATACTTTCACTTCTTAGCTCAGAGGGTTATTGCTGAAGAAAGTGATTTCTGAAACTTAAAGAACCATGGAAATGATAGCTATTATTATTTCTAGAAAACCAGTCAGGAGTGAATAGGCAGTAAGCGATGAGTAAGCAGACTAGCCAGAAATAGGCAGCTAGATGGCACCACGAATAGAGTACTGGGCATGAAGTCAGGAAGTTCAAATCTTACCTCAGACATTTACTAGCTGTGTGACCCTGGGCAAGTCACTTAACCTCTTTTGCCTTAGTTTCCTCACCTGTAAAATAGGGATGCTAATAATAGCACCTACCTGCCAATGTTGTTGTGAGGATCAGATCAAATAATATTTGTAAAGTGCTTAGCATAGACTCTGACACATAGAAAGTGCTGTATAAATGCAAGCTATTACTATTATCATCATCAGACTGATTTTTGCATCTAATGATCCAAACTATGAATCCAAAAACGATTGAAGAAGAGATGAAAAGCCAAAAGGGAAACTGTATAAGCTTCTGACACTTACTATGTAAATGAGCAAATTATCTAACTAACCTCTCCAAACTTTTGTTTCTTTATTTGTAAAATGAAGTTTAAAATACCTATAGTACTTGACTTATGAGATTGTTGGCTCACAAATCTAACAATGTGTGCAAAATCCTTTAAAATTTAAAGGACCAAGTATATGTCTTATTACTATTATTATGCCTACCATAGCCACCACCACCATTTGCTGCTGTTGCTGCTACTGTTATTATGGTTAAAGTGTTCTGAGAGATGAGAAGAGACAATCATTTTAAATCTTACAACTATGGGACTCTGGAATGGAGGTTTACTGGTAAATGTTTAACAACTGGATTTCTGGAAAAAAACATATATATATACATATGTATGTTTACTATTATATGTATGTGTGTAGATATACTTAAATACACATATACACATAACAGAATTTTAAATTTAACCTGGATTATTAACATTTTATTCATCACTTTAAGTCTAGAAAACTCAATAAAATTATAAATTAGTCCCTAATTTGTGGTGCTTACTGATTTTGGAGGTATTAACAGTCACACTGAAAATTTAACAATGGACTCTCACAAGCCAATGAAAGGTGACTCCAGCACATGTCTAATTTGGGGTCATGTTTCCAATTGTAATTTCCCAAATGTGTCCATAGCTACTCTGGGCCCTGTGAAGTACTGTACAATATAATATTCAAATGCAGAAATCATAGGTCTTGAAAAAAAAAGTGGGTTACATGTGAATGAGCCATTCATAGCTTTAGATAGAAATACTGAATGTCACTGATCCAAGCCTAAGTAGTGGCCTGAGACCAATCATTGGTCTCAAATGAAGAGAAGTTAATTAAATTTCTTCACAGGGTCCCATCCTGAGAGTGGGCCAGTTCTGTTTTCATAGCTATATTAAAAGGCTTCTCAGCACTGGGTCACTGCATTAAGTCTCTTTAAGGAATCCAATCTCTCTCTCTCTCTTTCTCTCTCTCAAAGTAAATATTAATTAAAACATCTGACCAAGGTCATGTTTACTCCTCTATTTCAGATAGTGGCTCAGGCGGTCTTGTTCATGTGCATGAACACAGCAGGAATCTTCATTAGCTACCTGTCAGACAGAGCCCAACGTCAAGCTTTCCTGGAAACCCGAAGATGTGTGGAAGCAAGGTTGAGACTAGAAACGGAAAATCAAAGACAGGTACCAAATGGGAAAAGCAAATGTTAAAATTACTTATTGTTTTTACTTCCGTTCTATGATGTTTTCCTCAGCTTCCTTTGAAAACCAACTCAAGCTTCAGTAATTGATTCCAAAGCTTCCTTTTGTTACAAGATTCTCCCCACTCCCCATTCCCACCCCCATCCCCACCTTTTCTGATGGAATGTAAGCTCCTTAAGTTTAGGAACTATAATAAACATTGAATGAATGAAGAAATGAATATGATTCCAGATTTTTAAATTGAGCTGTTGTTAATTAATTTTAGCTGACAAGTTTTATTCTGTCTTGCCTTTTATGCTCTACTAAAGGTTCATATTACTGAGTAACAGAATGTTAGAGGTGGAAGTAACTTTAGAACATGGAATGTTAGGGTTGGAAGGGGCCTTAGAACAAAGAATGTTAGATATGTAAAAGAGATCCAGAGAGTTGAAAAAACTTGTCTAATGGAAGAAAAGAGTAAGACTGGGATTAGAACCTAAGACTTTGAATTTCTAGAACAATGCTAATTCCACTGACTTGTGCTTCTTTATTTGTAATAATAAGATGTAATGATGTATTTTGATGAGAAAAGTTATGGTCTCTCATTGTGTGGAAAATGCAAGGTATATGTATTCCTGATCTTACTACTTACCTTCTAAGGGACTATAAACCAGCAACTGACCCCCTATGTCATGTCAAAGTTGCTCTAAAGTGGAAGCTGAGGGCTGTGAAAGGTCACTGAGCACTTGGTCACACATTTGGTCCCCAGAAGCCTGTTCTGACATTCAGGGGAGATGACTTTCCATCCTTAATTGGAGAAATATTGTTTTGTGAGTGACAGGGAAAATATTGGATTCGTTACAGTTCAGTGACTGACTAAATGGTGTCTCTGTTGCACAAGGCCAAGCCTTTCACTCAAGGTCTGGCTTACCTCACCAGGAATTTTTTAGTTGATGACCTTTCTTTTCTTCAAAAGGTAGGATTGTAAAGTAATAAGATTGATTTTGTAAAATAAAAATTATTCATACAGAAAAAAGTATCCTTCCCACCGCAATGTTACCTCCTTGAAAATATTTCTGAAGCTCCTGTTTTATGATTATACTCAGGGCTAGTATATGAGACCAAATGAAAAAGTAGGCATTACTATATATTATAGTAGCACTAATCTTTTTTAATTAAAAACATAAACACATAACCCAACTTACACACCAGACAATTTGGCTATTTCTAGAAATCAGTTCCATCCCCACATAATAAATATTTGCCACAGGTTGCAAAGACAGTTCCCAAAGAGGAGCCACTAAAATCTTTTGAACAATGGAAATAAAATCAGCATAATAATATTAAAGGGGAAGATGGAAGAAGGTCAGTTCTAAGCAACTAAAGTGTTGGACCCTGAAATCAGAAATATCTGAATTCAAGTTCGTTTCAGACATTTACTAACTGTGTGATATTCAGTAAGTCATTTAACCTCTGACTTCCTCAGTTTACTTATCTGTAAAATGTGGATAATAGCATTTACCTCCCAGAGTTGTTGGGAGGAAAAAATGAGATTTTATTTATAAAGCACTTTGCAAACCTCAAAGTACTATGTAAATGCTGGCTTATTATTGTACTATTATTCATAATTTCAAAGTTCAAAAATTGTAGTTATTCAATTTTAAACCTAGACTTAGAGATCTTTTAATCTAACCCTTTCATAAAACTGATGCCTAGAGAGTATAAGAAATGACATCGATCCTATTATGTTATAATCACACTTCATATGTTTAGTTATGTGGCTTACCTATGAATATTTCAACACTTCAAGGATATATTACTTCACTAGTGTGATTGCTTCTTCCATTCATGCTGTAGATGGGAGGCAGTTTGAATGATGGAAAGATAACTGGCTTTACAATCAAAGGAGTAGAGTTCAATTCCCACCTTTGATGTTGACTACCTGTGTGACCTTGGTCAAGTCTCTCAAACTCCCTGGGTGTCAGTTACCTCATTAGCAAAAATGAGAAAATTGAACTAAGTGGTCTTTGAAATCCCTTGCAGTTCTAGATTTATGATCCTATGGTTTTCATTCAGTATTAAGGCTGGAAAAGAAATTTGTATATATCTACATATATATGTATCTATCTATCTGTCTAGCTAGCTAGCTAGCTAGCTAGATATTTTTCCAGCCTTATATGTGTGTGTACACATATACACACACACATATATAATGTGCGTATGTATGTGTGTATATGTGTATATGTATGTATATGTATGTGTGTGTGTGTGTGTGTGTGTGTGTGTGTGTGTATCTTCTGGTGTCCAGTCCTATGACGATGAGCCTTTCTGAATTTGGGTAGCTTTTTCTTCAAATGAGATGGCAAAGAGAAAATTTATCATGTCACATAATCAGTGTCTTTACAGCTTGATGTAGGGCCTGTGAGAACTTGGGTTTTGCTTGAAAATAGCCTTTTACAATCCATGGTGATCTCTATGTTGATGGAACAAATTTGAGTAGTGTTATCTATGACTTTTTTTTACAGGTTTACATCTTTTATTTTTTATTAGTACATGGAAATCCCACTATCAAAACTTCTAATAAGGCAGGCCAGCAAATCACTTACAATTTACAATTTGCAGAGTCTCTTGGTGCACTGAAGGTTTAAAGACTTGCTTATTACCATCAACTAGTTTGTGTTAGAGGCAGGATTTGAATCTAGGCCTTTCTGATTCAGAGATTTACTTTGGCTCTCCAGTTTACTAAACAGTTAAATTCAACATTCCTACTTCTGCTAAATTTGATCATGTACTTTAATAGTTCAATGTATCTATGCTCTCAGAAGATGATACTCTGTCCATCAGTTTCTCTTCATTTCCTACTCCTTTTTACTTTTCTATCAGGCCCATGGGAACCTCGTTACCCTGCAAGATCAAATCAGCCTTTCTAAATCACTATTAATGAAAGAAATGAAAATTAAAACAACTCTGAGGTACCTCCTCATACCTATTAGATTGGCTAACATGACAGAAAAAGGAAAATAACAAATGTTGTTAGGGATGTAGAGAAATTGGGACACTAATGCACTGTTGGTGGAGTTGTCAACAGATCCAACCATTCTAGAGAGTATTTTGGAACTATGCCCAAACGGCTACAAAATCATGCATTCCTTTTAGCCCAGTGATACCAGGTCTATATTTTAAAGAGATTAAAGAAAAAAGGAAATGACCTTTATGTACAGAAATATTTATAGCAGCTCTTTTTGTGGTGGCAAAGAATTTTAACTTAAAGGGATGCCCATCAACTAGGGAATGGCTAAACAAGTTGTAGTATATGATTGTGATGGAATTGTTGTTGTTCAATTGTGTCTGAGTCTATATAACCCATTTTCGGGTTTTCTTGCCAAAGATACTGGACAAGATACTGGACTGGTTTGCCATTTCCTTCTCTAGCTCATTTTGCAAAGGAGGAACTGAGGAAAACAGGGTTAAATGACTTGCCCAGAGTCACATAGCTAGTATGTGTCAAGGCTGGATTTGAACTCATGAAGTTGTGTCTTCCTCATTCCAAGCCCAGTGCTCTATCTACTATACCACCTAGACGCCTGTGATGAAATACTATTGTGCTATAAGAAATCATGAGCAGGATGCTTTCAGAAAAACCTAGAAAGACTTACATGAAATAATACAAAAGTGAAGGAAGGAGAACTAGAAAAATGCCATACAAAGTAATATCAGTATTCTGCAGTTATCAACTGTGAATGTTTTAGCTGTTCTCAGCAATACAATGATCTAAGACAATTCCAAAGAACTTGTGATGAAAAATGTTACCTACCACCAGAGAAAGAACTTGAGTCTGCATACAAATTGAAGCATATTTTTTTATTTATTTTTCAGCAACCTTTTTTTTTTTTTTGGTCTTTTGTCTTTTCCCAACTTGACTAACATGGAAATATGTTTTTTTCATGATTCCACATGTGTAACCTATATCAATGTCCTTGCCTCCACAATGAGGGGAGAGGGGAGTAAGGGAGGAAGAGAATTTGGAACTCAAATTTTCAAAAATGAATATTAAAAATTATTTTACATGTAATTGGAAAAATATTTTTTAAAAAGATCAAATCTGCCTTGCTATTTCCACTACATCAGGACCCTCTGCTTTGGAGACTTCTCCAAATGGAGCATGGAGTAGAGAACTTTTCAACCAGGCTGTATTCATTTGCTGTTTGCAACTCCATCACTCACAGCTCCTGGCAAATAGTAGGTGCTTAATAAATGTTAATTAACTGACAGTGCAGATTGCAATCCATTCATGCCTTTTCATAATGTAATATTCTTGTCAATATGTTTCCATTAATATTTCATAAAGAATCTATTCAACATGCTGTAGGCTTCCTCAGAAGCTTTTAATATTTAATGGATAATATTTCAGGTCAAGATGGCTACTTGAACAGAGGCAGGCAGCCGAGCTTCCACACACCTAATACAGCAAAAGTCTAAATAATGCCATCAGACAAAAGTATAATTTTAAAAATCCAATGAGAAATTACAATTAGTGAATTAATCTACCCCATTACTTCTCCCAAACTGAATCTTAAGTCTACAACCAAGTATGAAAGGGAACCTAACACAAAAGCTAGTATCAGTTCAGGCAAACAAGACAGAAGCCCCTCAAGAATCTAGTCACCTATTGTTGCAAAAAGAATGAATCAAGAGATCCCACAGAAAAATGCTAGTGTTCAGTTACCCAGAGCACTTACTTCAGAAACCCCCATCAGAAGCCGTGAACTGTAAGGGTGCAGTAGTACTCAGATTGGGACATGTTAGGCCCTGGGGCTCCAAAGTCCTTTTCACTGTCCCTTGAGATGTCATAGAGGGCTCCAAAAGTATAGAGCTCTGAACTTCAAAGATCTAGGAGAGTCTAAAACCTAGCAGAGCTTTTAACTGCAAGATAGAATTTAGCACAGGAACTCAGATGACACAGGTCTAGGATAAATCAGGGACAAATCCCACCCAAAAAATACAGCAGAAAGTGCAGTCTGGCCTTGCCATAAAGCTCCAGTTCAGGAACAAAGGTTAAATATATGTATAAATAGAAAAAGACACAACTTCTGTAGACAATTATGGACAATTACTACAGATCTAGAGAGAAGCAAAAATTCAACTACAATTACAAGAAGAGCTCTAAAGGAATAAAACCAAAAATGGACTGCCCTCAAGGACTATATAAATACTAGAAGAAATTAAGGAAGAGACTTTTAAAAAATGAAATAAAATCTTTGGTATAAAGAATATCTAACAGCAGAAAATGGTAAATTTTACTCAAGCAATAAACTCTCTGAAAATTAAAATAGACTAAACAGAAAATTATTTCAAAAAACAAAAAGAAATATGAGAACAAAATTAAAAGTTTGAAAAATAGAATAAAAGGTAAGGTATTTGCTATCAAAAAACAACTTAGTGGAATACAGTCCAAAAAGAGAGAATTTGAAAAGCATTATATTCTCTGAAAACTGTGCAGGAGGAGGAGAAGGAGGATCATACAATACTGACTTGTCCGAACTGATTAGAACCAGGCGGCAAAGTGAAGATTTAAAAAAAAAAAAAAAATCCACTGACGGACAGCTAGGTGGCGCAGTGGATAGAGCACTGGCCCTGAAGTCAGGAAGACCTGAGTTCAAATCTGGCCTTAGACCAAACACTTGACACGTACTAGCTGTGAGACCTTGGGGAAGTCACTTAACCCCGATTGCCTCACCAAAAAATAAATGAATAAATAAACAAAAAAAATCCACTGATAAACCCCTGAAAGAAATCCTGAAAGGACAACTCCCAGGGATGTCATAGTCAAGATCCAGAGCTTCCAGACCAAAGAAACATACTACAAGCAGCCAGAAAGAATTCAAGCATCAAGCAATAGCAGTTATGATCACATAAAATATGGCAACTTCTACTAGAGATGAGAAGAAATCATAAATTACAATATTCCCCAAATCAGATGATATAAGTTTACAAAGCAAGAATAATTGACTTTGAAAAGCTGAGTACAATCCTACCAGGGGGATTAATCTTTGATGTAATCGATATTCCTGATGAAAAAACTAGAACTGAGTAGGAAATTTGAAACGCAAGCACAAAAAGTGAAAAGAAACCTAAAAAAAGTAAGTTAATGTGAACAACTAGAAGGGACTATATGATGAAATTTATAATAGAAGGAAGAAGAAACAAGTATCCCTTCAGAACATTACTGTCTTCAAAGGGTTGATAGTGTTAATTAAATAAGATAAATGGAGGAAGGGGAGGGTTAAGGGAATTGTTTCTGTTTTAAAATTTTTAAGAGAGTAAAGAAAAGGGAGAGTAAAAGGAACGTAATTGGGGCAGCTAGATAGTGTAGTGGATAGAATTCTGGCCTTGGAGTCAGGAGGACCCGAGTTCAAATCCAGCCTCAGACACTTGATACTTACTAGCTGTGTGAGCCTGGGCAAGTCACTTAACCCTGATTGCCTCACCAAAAAAGATAAAAAAAAAAGGAACATCATAAAAATTTATGCAATGTCATACACAAACAGGAGCATTTAGAGAACCTTACATCCATCTGGGAATCCCTCTTCCATCTGGATTGAATGCAAAATATTTTCCATAGCATTTGTCTCCCTATTTTATATTAATGATAAAAAGTGTCATTTCCATTATACTTTAAAATTTACAAAGAACCTGAATGTACATTATCTCATTTGAGCTTCACAAGAACCCTATGAGATGGGTACTACAATTATTGTTTTGCAAATGAGGAAATTGATGCTCAATGAGGCTAAGTAAGTTACTCTTGGTCACACAGCTAGTAAGCATGCAAGGACTCAAACTCAAGTCATTTCTTATTCCAAGACCAAGACTTTCTTCTTGCATGTGATGTTGCCTGAAGATGCTTGAAGTTATCTATATTTCTAAATATCAAGAAATTCAGTGTGATCTTAAGATATACATGAGAGACAACTTCTTGTAGAATAGACTTTCTGAGAGATCCCTTCTCTTTACTATCATGAAGTTTGCATATTTTAAGTAGATGGTTGAGGCATTCTATATTCTGCTTAAGCTGCAGAGTCACTGCAACAAGGCAGAGTGGCTGAATATCGCTTTTGTGATAATGGGCATCTTCTGTGCCAGTAAGTCCCACCTGGTTGTCTCAGTGACTGCCTGGCTGAATGAGACCATAGTGTTGGCCATGCTACAGAGACTTAGCTTGGGAGTCTCTCAAGGATCTTTCTTTCTTTTTGCTTTTTGGTGAAGCAATTAGGGTTAAATGACTTGTCCAGGGTCACACAGCTAGTAAGTGTGAAGTGTCTGAGGTTGGATTTGAACTCAGGTCCTCCTGACTCCAAGGCCTAAGCTCTATCCACTGCACCACCTACCTGCCCCTCTTAAGGATCTTAATAGTCTCCATCCTCACCATTGTCACTCCTACAGCACTGCAGTGATTCACCTATGACACAGTCAAGATGTAGAGCTAGGACCTAATTAGTGTTGATAATGATCTCCACATGTATTCAGATCCACACTTTTCTAAGTTATAATTATGTAAAATGTAGTAACTGGTTCCAAGCCAATGGAAATATGGAGTGCAAATTCAAGTAATATGATCCCTTAATGAGATTAATTTTTCACCCTAATTAAGACCTAACTGTACTTCAAAATCTGATACTCTATATACCTTGAGTCCCTTTGGACCAAACTGGTCCTGTGAGGTCTCCTCTATTCAGGAAAAACTTTCTTCTTTTTGTTATTACTGATGGCCTTTCCAAAGAAGTGCTTTGATGGGATCATTGTAGCAAGTCAAAGATGAAATGAGAAATTAATTTGGGGAGTTTTTAATAATGTAAAAATAAACTTCTCTTCTCCAAATTCTACCTTTCTATAACTCAGCTTTCAGTAACCATCCATCCAAAATGGTTACTGAAGCATCATTCAAACATTTACCACACTACTCTCATATGTTAACAAAAACCTTTCTCTGTTCTCAAAATATTTACTGCTAAATACAAAAATTTGATTCTACTAACTTTTTAAGGAAATATTATATTTCATAATAATTTTAATAATTTTATGCAGTATTTTAAATTTATGAAACAGTTTCATAATTTAGTCTAGTTTTCACTTCCACATGACTTGTATCTCTACCCTTCACAATGCCTCTGAAACTACTGGGATTCTGAGACCAAGAAAAGCTTGCAGTGTGAAAAAGAAAGACTAATTTATTAATGATATATAAAAATACCTCATAGTAGATTCAAAAGCACAAAATATATTAAGATATTACACATTAGCAACATATCAACATTTACCTGAATATTAATACAGGAAAATGGTTAAAATATCTTTTTGGAACTTCCCATAAGTACATTTGAAATGTTTTGAGTAAAAATAAAAATATTGACCAAAAAAATGGAAACCATTTAATGTTGTGCTTTGTCCTAAGTTGATTTGTTGTAAATTAACAAATAATAAGCACAGTTGGGTTTTGAATTCTTTATATTTCTGAATCAATTGTTTCTATGAAGTTGTGATAAATACTATTTCCTTCTGGCATTTTCTTCAAGAATACCCTTGATGTGTGTATAATCATTTTCGAATAGATTTTATGGAGATGAGGAAGCAGGTACATAGATTAGTGGTTCCTAAAGTCTTTTTAGTCACCTGATTTGCTAATAATATTATCTACTACTTTTTCCTTTCTTTTTGGAATCTTCTCCTTGAAATGCCTTGAAAAATCAGTCACAGGGGACTTTTAAAATTGTCTTTCATTATGGCTTTCTTCACCCCACATTTGGTGGTTGGAATTAACTCTTCCTTACATACTTTTCTTGAGTGCCTTTAATACTTCTCAGATAGTCCAATGAGCATTGAAAAATTTAGAGTCCACTTTGGTGATTCCACTGGCATTAATTATGATAGAGATATGAGATTATTCTACTGTAAGACTTGTTCCATTTTACATCTATTTATTGTCTGTCTATAACCACTACCTTGGGCTACTTCCACAGTCTAGATCCACATTCTAGATCTATGCGTAGGAATCAGGTCTTAGTTGGGGTTGCATCAAGATGTGGCCAAAGCCCACTATACCCATGAAATAATCTTTCTTGTTATCCTTGAACACAAAATAAAATAAAACCAATAAACTCCTTTATTTATGTCTCTGATGGGAACTTGTGAGCCATTGTTCCATTTTGCTACAACTTTATTCCTTTGTTTAGAGAAAACCTGTCAAATATGGACGTTGCAATTTTGTTGGAACATCAAACTCCAGTCATTGGTCAGTAGATATGGTGATGACATTTATAGTATTAACATCAAATGAATGTTCATAGATATTCTGAAAGCTTTGTGATTCCTCACACTGTCAGTCCCCTTCTCTACCACTCCATCACCATCACTGCAGAATCAGAAGAGATCCACAAAGTACTGAAGGCCATTTTGCATTTTTATCGAATGGGCTTTCATGGACAAAACATTCATCATGCTGTGATCCATTTTCTGGTGATGACCCTCTCTGAATATACAAAGGTCAATCCTATGACAACACATATGGTTCATTGCAGCAATTGTGATTTTTTTCACATCAATAGCAAAATGAAATTTCTTCACAGCACTGTAAAGATGTGTTTCCTTATGGTAAATTCTGGAGAGCTAACATAGCAGTGGATCAGATAAGATAGCATCGTACTGTAGATAGATAAATGACGTTGGTGTCGAGAAGACCTGAGTTCAAACCCCACTTTTATGTTAACCTGGGCAAGATGTAGGACAGCGACCCAGGCAATCCTGTAAGAATGCAAGTTGGAAACAAGATACCTACTTTGGTAGAGGAAATTCCTCACTTGGTGCTCCAGTATAAAAAGAAATAGTGAGCCAGGCAGAATTCATCTAGGTAGGACTTAATATCAACTTCATATTACCCTAGGTACAAAGGAATTCACTTGGTTAGCAGATTCTAAATGGACTTTATAGTATCTAGCATTATATACATATATATGTGTGTGTGTGTGTGTATGTGTGTTAAACTCACATATTTTTGCAGCATTGACATCAAAGACCTTAGGAGCAAAAAGAATGAAACCTCTTCATATTTTTGCTATAATTTTCCTGAGTAGACCTCAGAGGAAAAAGTTTAAAAAAAAAGATTTTAAAAAAATTAGTCCCATGATAGTATAAAAGATTCCCTACATCAGTTAAATGTGTAATTACAGAATTTAGAATTAGAAGGCATCACAGCAGATGTTGAAGCCAGCCCATGCATGAAAAGGAATTACCTCTATCATACAGCCATTTGCTTGAATACCTCTGATGAAGAGGAACTCACTACCTTGAGAAGCAACTCATTTGACTTTTATGTAGCTCTAATTATAAGGAAAAGGTTTCCTTACATCAAATCTAAACTGAACTTGGTGCAACTTCTGTCCGTTTGTTTTATTTCTGCCCTCTGGGACCAAGAACAAGTTTATTCTCTTCCCTGTGACACTCTTTCAGATACTTCAATGCAATTGTCACTACCCCCTCAAGTCTTCTCCAGACTGAACATCCAAGTTCCTTAAACATATCATCATATGCCATTAATCGGAAGTCCTTCATCATCCTGAATGTCCTCTTCTGAACACTTCTTGTTTTATGTGTCCATATGTTTGTCTGTCTATCTATCATCTATCTATCTATCTATCTATCTATCTATCTATCTATCTATCTATC
>NW_020954751.1:21261232-21299867 GCF_900497805.2 Vombatus ursinus | reverse complement strand
ATCTATCTATCTATCTATCTATCTATCTATCTATCTATCTATCTATCTATCTATCTATTTCTATGTCTATAATCTATATGTATCAGTCATCTCTATATTTACCTCTGTCTTATCTTTATCTCTTTCTTACTTATATCTCTACCTATCTGTGTGTATGTACATATTTTGCAAGGTATCCTGAAAGTGTGTGTGTGTGTGTATGTATGTATGTGTATATATATATATATAAAACTGAAAATTGCACTAAGAATTTAGGGACACTGTGTATGTATATGTGTATTGCACATAGAGTCTATGTATATGTCTATACACATATATAGTATACACATACACAATATGCATACAATGCTTATGCATGTGTGTACATACATGTACGCAAGTATGTGATTGCGTATATGTGTATATATATGTACTAGTATGTGTATGAGTGTGTGTGTGTAGGCGCACACACACTCATACACACAGTGTCCTAAAATTCATAGTGTGTCTTTGAGCTTTAACACCTCAAAACCAAACAAAGGCTTTTGAAGCATGCTGTGTACATCAAGACCACACAAAAACATACATGTAGACTATTTTTCTTTTTGTATATTCAGCACCTGGCACAGTTTCCAGCACATGGTAGGTGCTTAATAAAGGCTTGTTGATTGGTTGCTATGCCCAGTATACTCTGAACAGTATAAAAAGAACCAATGCCAGCTGAGCTTGTCAGTGTCTCTGTGGGATCTGGGCCAAGTCGGAGAAGGATACTGCAGTTATAATTTATTCATCTGCTCCTGATACTCTGCATCAGGATGAAATGCACTATGAATGCTTTGTGTGGGATTTTTTGCCTTTTCATGAGTTTTAAAGGAGAGAATTGAGACAGAAAACACATGCTTTTTACCACCTTCATGTCTGGATATCTGATGACTTCCCATGATCTTCTAGGCAACACTAATGTAACAGTATCCTATTGAATGATGCCTTTCAGTTTGCATGTTGATAGATGTTGGGGATAAATATGTAGTGGAGGGGGAGGATCCTACTACTTCCACTACTACTAGGAATCTCCCACCTCCAACCCCCAACTCCAACTCACATTTCTATAGTATTTCCATCATGACAGTCCCTGTTGGGGGAAAAAATGCTCTGATACAGCAGAAAACAAAACAAAACCAAAGCAATAGCTTTCCCCCCGAGTATGCTCCAATGATTCTGAAGAGTGATGAAACAAAATACTTAGGACTTTGGTTCTCATAGGTGATGCCACCTTATAACAAGACCCATTGAGCATAACAGTATAGGCAACATGCTGCAGAAGGAGAAATGGATTTCAAGTCAGAAGACTGGGATGCAAATCCAAATCTCATCATTTATTTGAACTGTCAAACTTGGCCAATTTACTTCCCTTTACTTGGCTTCATTTTCTCATTTTTAAATTGAGGGGATTGGTATGATGATTCCTAAAGTCTCTTCTAATATAACGGTCTATGAGCTGACAGCTTCATATCCCAGTTATTCCATTTACAATGTAATCTTGGAGTTTCTTAACCACTCTGAGATTGAGTTTCATCTGTAAAATGGGGATAAATAATATTTATACTACCTACTTCATTGTTTGGGATGAGGAGTCACTGTCAAGCTCAAATTTGATTGCCTATATACTATAGGGAGAGAAGATAGCACATAGTGAACAGAGTTGGTCTCAGAACCAGGAAGACCTGTGTTGAAGTTCCAATGAATGCTAGCTCTGTGAACCTGCACAAGTCAATTGCTCAGTGCTCTAGGTAACTCTCTAAGACTGTTAGATTCAGGAGTGTCAACTTTCATTGGTAGAGGAAGTTTCCTCATCTGGGAATTCACTATACTAACGAAACCTTAGCTTTAGACTCTATCCTTAGGCAACATGTTACATAAATATAAGTTCTAATTTGTATTAAAACTCCATTCTGTATCTGCTGCCATAGGTGCATGGAACAAGATATCCTTCCTGGGTTAAGCTCATCAATTCTAATCTTACTACCATGCTGTTAACTCAAGCCTTGACTGATACCACCTCCCTCAACCTTCTCTCCCATGTGATTGGAGAGCTGGAGGCTGGACTCCCAGAATCCTCCCAATGCCTTCCCTTACAGAGAGTGGAAAGTGAATATTGCACCTCCCTCCATTGTGTATCTGCCATTTTGCCTGGTTTCAACTTCATGGTACAAGATACTCCCACACTGGGTACCTCCTGGTCTCTCCATCTCATGCACTTACCTGATTCCTTTTGTGTGTTGGTTCCTCAACTAGACTGTAAGCTCCTTGTGAGCAGTGACTATGATATCATTATTCATATGTCTAGTGCTTAGCACAGTGACTAGCACATAGGAGACACTTAACAAATTTTGTATGGATTGGCTGGATTATCATAAATCCCCTTGGTGAAGGTCATTATACCAAACTGTCTGATGCTGAATTCTGGTCTATACAAAATGGATCTATGATAATATCCAAGATCTCTGTATCTCTCTATGGTGTATATAATTCTTACACCATAGCTGAGATCTCTGAGTCATTCCATAATACCCAATGGAGTTTGCACTGTAGTTGAAACTCTTAATTTAAACATTATTTACATGTGGAGACCTAGAGTGTTTGTTCTATTTTTCTGTAAATTTTCTTTGAATCACTGGCATACCACACAATATCTGTCATAAACCATATGCCATATCATATGTCATATACCATAGAAAATAAAACCATAACCTTAATTCCCTCTGATCAGAGATGATAATCATGACATGGATTTTAAAATTGTAAGCAACTTGGAAGAGATACTAAAATTGCTAAATATGTCAATGATTTCCTTGAGTAATTATTGCAGGAGACATTAGTAATGTTTTTATAATGGCAGATTTAGAATCAAGGAGAATATATTTGACATGAAATATGAGAGAAACTTTTCCCTTTGCCCTCATCCAGCACTAGTTTTTCCCCCCATGATATAGGATGGAAGTAATATTTGTATTACCACATTTGTTTGATAAACATTTATTATAATTATGATATGTAACATGTCAACCTACATAGTCTGTGAATCATTTCACTTGTTGAGAGATGGCATGTGTGAAGAATGTGTTCAAATTGGACTTCTGATATTTATTTACTGCCATTTATTGATGAATCATGGGCAAGTGTATTTATTAAGAACTATGAGCCCACCATTGTGCTAAATGTTAGGAATCTAAAAAGTTGAAAATAAAATAATCCCTGTCTTTAAGGATTTTACATTCTATTAGAAGAAATAATCTATCCCAAAATAATTATGTACATAAATACAAGATAGTCTGGGCAAGAGTAAAGTGAAGGCACATAGCAGCTGTGGTGACTGGAGAAGTGACTTAATTCTCTAAACCTCCTCTCCTGCAAATTGGGCTTATGGACATCTTTAGTACTTACCTCAGTCTTTATTTGGAAGTTCACATGAAATATTGTGTATAATTACTAGTAATTCTTATGTCTTTATCTTCACCCCACTCCCTCTCTCTTAAAAACCTATGAATTAGATAGTACAAGTGTCACTTTTCCTGTTTGTTTGCTATTTTGTAAGGAGGAAACTGATACAGAAAATTAAGTGAATTTCCCATTTAAGGGTAGGGTGGGTAGGATGAAGAACAATGTGGAGATGAGCAGAGTGGCAGATTCAGACTTGATAGAAGGAAAAATGTACTAACAGAACTATCCAAAAATGAAATTGGTTATCATGGAGTGGGAAGTAGTAGGATGGCAATCTTGCCATGTATGTTGTCAATATAATTCAAGTTCAGGTGTAATTTGAATTAAATGGCCAATGAGATCCATTCCAATTCTGAGAAAAATATTAATACTTGTACAACATTCCTGATGAGTGGCCATCCAATTTCTGTCAAAAGATTTCCAATGATGGGGAAATCACTACCTCTCAAGACAGCCTATTCCACTTTTAGACCACTCTAATTATTAGGACAATTTTCTTTATGTTGAGCCATAATTTGTCAGTGTGTCATTTCTACCCATTGTTTCTATCTCTGCTCACTCCAGAACTAGAATCAGCTTTCACAGTATCACATCTGCTCCCTCCTTTTCAGTCCCCTTGCCCCACCTCCCTGGCCTCATCTCTGATTATTATCCCTCTCCTCAACTAATTTTAATAACTGCCTAACTGGTCTTCCTATCTCTCTCTGTCTCTCTGTCTCTGTCTTTCTGTCTCTGTCTCTCTGTCTCTATCTCTGTCTCTCTCTCTCTCCCTCTCCCTCTCTCTCTCTTTCTCTCTTTGTCTCTCTGACTCCCTTCCTTTTTTTATTTCGTATTGCTACTTTTAAAATAATCTTTCTAATGTTCAACTCTCATCATTTATTTGTGCTCAAATCTAGTCAGCTAGGTAAACTAGTAGATAGAGAACAGGACTTGAAATCAGGAAGACCTTAGTTCAAATTCTACCTTAGACACACCAGCTATCACCCTCTATAAGTCACCTAACCTCAGTTTCTTCATCTATGAAATGGGAATAATAACAATAATAACACTTACCTCTCGTTGTTATGATGATAAAATGCAATAGTATTTGTAAAATTCTATGCAACTCTTACAGAGTTTTATAAATGCTAGCTACCTGAAAACTTTCAAGACTTCCCTATTACTTGCTGAATGCAAAGCAGACTTTTTTGCCTGGCATTCAAGGCCCTTTATAATATTTCTCCAGCCCCCGCCCCAACTTTCCAAGCATAATTCAGGTTATTTCTCTTCACACTCCATATTTCAGGCAAACTGGACCCATCTTGCCATCTTCTGCCTCTGCATTTTTACATTCCATTCCCCATTCAGGGAATAGGATCCCCCCAAACTTCTGCCTGTTGGTGTCCCTCCTCCTGTTTCAAGGCATAATTTAGCTGCTACCACCTCCCTAAACCCTCCTTTATCCATCTTTTTCCCTCGCCCCAAACCAGAAATAATCTCTCCTTTATTAAATGTTTGTTGAATTGAATTCATAAAATCATAAACTTAAAGTTGAAAACGGGCTAAGAGGTCCAGTCCAATCCCTTCTTTTTACAAATGAGGAAACTGAGTCCCAGAGAAGATAACTTGTCCAAAGTTATTGTTGGTCAGTCATTTTAGACTCTTCATGACCCCATTTGGGATTTTCTTGGCAAAGGTAGTGCAGTGGCTTGCTATTTCCTTCTCCAGTTCCTTTTAGAGATGAGGAAACTAAGGCAAACAGTCTTAAGTGACTGGCCTAGACTCACACAAGATAGTAAATGTCTGAGGCTAGGTTTGAGCTTGTGTCTTCCTGACTCGGGGTTCAGTGCTCTATCCACTGCACCACCTAGCTGCCCAAGGCTGCACAGGTTGAGAAAATTAAGAAAACGAAAATTTGAACAAAGGTCCTCAGATTCCAGAAGAATTGTTTAAATTTTCCAGTGTTCTTCTCAGTGCACCAAATCCTGAATTGAATTCAATTGCTCAATTAAACAGTGCTCAGTCATTAAGTGCTTACTCTGTGAAAGACACTATTCTTTTTAACCTCTTTCATGCATCGAAACTAAAACTTGTATCATAGTTACTTGGGTGGTTGCCTAATTAATCCCTCTACTAAAATGGAACCTTCATCTTCACTATTTTTATTTTTTAAAATTTCAATAACTGTTACAATGTCTTGATAAAAAGTAGGGGAATAATAAATATTTCTTGAGTAAATTGACATGAAATCAAATGAATCAAACTCTTCAATGTTGAGGAAATATTATGGGGGAAGGTAAAGTCAAGAACTTTTTCACTTAAAATAGTACAGTATGGTGTAATATCATAGGAAATGGACCAGACATGGAATTTGACTCTGACAAGCTTTATTCCTTTGAGCCTTAGTTTCCTTCTCTGCAAAATGTTCCTGTTACAGATCTCACAGAATTGTTGTGAGGGAAAAATGAGTTGTGCTCCAAAGCACCATTGAAATGCCACTATGACTACATAATAAATTAATAATGGCAAATTAAAATTTAAGAAAGCCGCAGAAAAACCCCGGCCTGCTGTTTCTCAAAATGTCAAAGGCAAGTGAGCAGCTGAGAGATTACAGCAGATGTCAGTAGCCAACCCAAAGAGCAGACACCTGTGAACTGATGGGAAAATCTAGAAGAAATCTGGTTTGCACAGAATTAATCTGATAAAGATCCAGCTAAAGAGGCTTATGTTAAATTCTTTTGGACAGACAAGTAATTTGTCAAAGGGGTTGGGGTTAAAGAGAATGAAGAAAATTTAGGAATAACAATATTGAAGGGGAATTTTAATTGTATTTTTAGTGCCTAATCTTCATAGAGAAATATGAAGTGGAATGGCCAGTGATATATAACATGACACAGTTGAATACTGTAGAAGAGGATGATCATTTTTCTTCAAAATTGCCAGGCTGTTATAGGAATTTCTATTCTCTTAACTCACAGATGAGAGTGGGCAGAGAAAGCAGACACTAATGAAAAGACGCAGGGATGAGCTGGAACCTACATGTAGGCTAAGAAGCTGATTGCTAAATTTTCAGTGTGAGCATTTGCACCTTGGAAAATGGCAGACACTACAGATCAGGCCTTGATTTAGTGTGTGTGTGTGTGTGTGTGTGTGTGTGTGTGTGTGTGTGTGCGCTTTAATTGTATAGACTTAAGAAAATGATGGAGAAAATGTTGGTAACGTAGATTAAACTTAAAAGTATGTTGTAAGTTTTCAGACATGGTTGTTAAACATTTACCAGTAACACCCTGGAACAGAGACATTGTGATATAGTGAGAAGAATCACAAGTCCTGGGTTCAAAGTCTGCCTCTTCTATTTATGCTTTGACAGTGGAGGAATCACTTAATCCTTCTGAGCCTCTCTACCTACCTCCCAAGCATTTTGTGAAGATTAAATTAGATGGTGTATACAAATTTAGTTTGTAAGATACACTATTATCCCCAAAGTAAGTATATAAATATATACATAAATATATATATATATATATATATCACAATTATAGACTGAGTTGGAAGGTAATACAGAGTTTATCTTATAAAATTATTGAAATTCCCTTTACAACATGACTAGGTGGTCATCCTGTGATTCTTGAAGACCTTCAAGTAATTGAGGACTACCTTATGAAACAACCCAACAACACTGGGATTCTCTCTCTCTCTCTCTCTCTCTCTCTCTTTGTCTCTCTCTGTCTCACACACACACACACACACACACACACAGACAGAGTAGTAGTTATTGTTGAGTCATTTTTCAGTGATGTCCAACTCCTTGTGGCAAAATATACTGGAGTGGTTTGCCATTTTATTCTCCAGCTTATTTTACAGATGAGAAAATTGTGGAGAACAGGGCCAAGTGTCTGAGGCTGGATTTGAAGCACTCTTTCCACTGTACCACCTAGCTGCCCCTATGCAATAGTACTCACATCTTATTTCCTTGCACTGTTTCATTTTGGGAATGATGTGTCTACTTTGTCTGTATTCTTGGCAAGATTGTAATCCCTTCAAGGGCAAGGATTATATCTTCTCCTTTTTATTCATATCTTAACTGTGCTTAGCTCAGGAATACTCGTATAGAAGGTACTTAATAAATGCTCTGTGAACTAAATCGAGCCAAAGTCAGTCTCCTTTAGGAGAGCAAATATGTTTTCCAACTCTGAAGCTCTGGGTTTTCAAGCTTAGATGCCTGATTTCTTACTATTAACTTACATTTTAATAATACTGTAAGATAGGCAGCATAGTGAGGTGGATAGAGTACAGGACTCCTAGTCAGGAAAATTTGGGTTCAAATCTTGCCTCAGACATCTAGAAACCGTGTGAACAACTTAGTTAACCTCTCCCGGGCTCAGTTTCCTCATCGATAAAATAGAAGTAATAACAGTAATTCAGAGAGTTGTTGCGAGGATCAAATGAAATAATATATGTAAAGTGTTTACAAAGCTTACCGTGTTATGTAAATGTTAGTTATTATTAATGTCATTTTCTTGGCATGGATACTTTCTCCGCTGGTGAAGATGGAAGCTTCTCCATTCTGCAGTCAAGGTTAGTGAGTGACTGTGGTCGAAAGATTTATCACCTAACAGACAACCTTCTAGTGTTATCACACTTTGTTGACCTAACCTGATTTTTAAATGATAAGCGTCAAAGCTACACCTGCCTTTTAAGCTTCTCCAGCCTGGTAGGATGTGCCAGGGCTTCATGTTCTGCTGTCACACCCTTTAAGAAGTCACTTTCCTCGTCTGTAAAATAAAGGATTTGGCCTGGGTGATCAATAAAGTCCAGTCTAGCTCAAAATCCTATGATCCAGGAAGTCTACGCTGTAAAACTCTTTGAGGACCAGTATCATTCTTTGTTTCGTCTCTATATACTCACTTCCTGGAAAAGTGCCTCCCATGTAGCTTGTTGTTCAGTCATTTTTCAGTCGTATGGCACTTTATGACCCCATTTGAGGTTTTCCTGAGAAAGATACTGGAGTGGTTTGCCATTTCCTTCTCCAGCTCATTTTACAGATGAAGAAACTGAGGCAAACAGGGTTAAGTGACTTGCCCAGGATCACACAGCTAGTAAGTATCTGAGTCTGGGCTTGAACTCATGAAGATGAGTCTTCCCAACTCCAAACAAGGTACTCTATGCACTGCAGCACCTTGCTGCTCTTTGCATATAGCAGGTACTTCATAAATGCTGTTTAGATTGTGTCCTGTTATCTCTACACCATAATGAGGCATTATTGACACAATAAAGTGCCTACTTTTTACTATGATCTATATGTGACTCTGCCCCTCCAAGCTTATCCCTTGCCTACTCTTTCTCTTTCATGTGCCTTGTACTTTCCTGCTGTCACACCTTTGCTCAAGTTGTTGCCCATGTTGCCTGGGATGCCATCTGAATTCTCCTTATACTCAGTAAATCCTATTCACCCCCCAAAGTTTGTCCTATTCCTTCTGTGAAGGACAATGACACTTTCCTTTGAACTCATGCAGCATTAAATTGTTTGTCCACATGATAGATACTTAGTGCATTCAAAGGAGAGCAATCAGAAAGGATCTGGAAGTCATGTCTTAGGAGGAGAAGCCACTGTTAGATGTATAGATGTTTAGCCTGGAGCAGAGGTGAGTTGGGGGTGATGATGGTGAGGCTAGGGATGGTAGCTATAGTCGAGTATTCAAAGGGCTGCCATGTGGACAGCCAATAAGAATTTTTCCGGTTGGCTCTGGAGGATTGAATTAGAAAGTTCAAATGTGCAAATTTCAAAGCATGTTAGGAAGAATTAAATGATTATTACTGCCCCAAATTAAAATGAGCTTTCTTGGGAAGTATTAAGTTCTTCATTACTGAAGGTGTATAAGACATTGGATGACTTGGCTAGGGATATTTTCAAGAGAATTCATGCTTTAGATGAAATTGGGACTGGATTGCCTCTGAGATTGCTGATATTCATAGAGTGATTTTTTCTTTAGTTATTTAACTTTTATTAGTTATTTAACTTACTATTTCAACAAGTTAAATCTCTCACCCAGGATCGTACAGTTAGTATCCAAGGCAGGATTCAAATCCAGATCTCCAATCCCAACTCTCTACCCACTACACCAGGCTGCCTCTAAGCTCTACGTGGTTCAATGGCAAATGTTGGCCTTGGACTCAAGAGGACTAATTTTGTCTCTGACAATTATTAGCTGTATTCAACCTTGTCAAGTATCTGAGCCTTAGTCTCTTCATCTGAAAAATGGGGGAGAAGAATAAGAATACAAAAATCTCATGTAAAGGATAACATACATTATATTTGCAAAGTATTTTGTAAACCTTGACATCTTATTTTAATACTATTTATTGTTTTTAATATTCTGTATTACCCTACAGTGTTAATAAACTTTTCCTAGGGCTGTAGCTCATTTTGCCAATTGCGTTTTGAACATTTTGAGGACAAGCACTGTAGTTTACATCTTCTGTATCTTCCCCATTTCACGCAATATTAATGCTCCATAAATGTTTGGCAGTTATTTGAGTCTGACCCATCAACTCCAAAACTTTAATTCCTTCTCCCCTCTACCATATTTATTGACCCTCTTCATCTCTATGTGATCCTGATTCCACTTGGGATCTTCTTACTTACAGTGGTTCACCTTAAGGGTGCATTCTGTATACTCCATATACATTGTTGCTATGGAGAGAGCCTAAACATTGGGGATAAATCTGAGAAGTGGGTACCTAGGCTTAATGGGAGGAATTGGGAATGAAGAAACCCAGATTCAGGTGCTGACTCTTTCCCTAAGGAGCTGTTGGATTTTGAGCAAGTGATTTGCCTTTCTGAAACTGAGTTTATCTATAAAATTAAAGCATTAGACTTTAGTCAATCTTTAGCCTCTATCTCTTAAACTCTATGATTCTAGAATTATGATATTAAAGGCTCTGAAAAACATGCGTATCTTCTCAGGCTTCAGATACTCCTAACTCCTACCCACCACCAGTCTTTGCTTCTGGGTGAAATGGGAAATCGAATAGGTATCTTCATTGTTTTCACATGCTAGTAAGATGCCCACATTTGAACATACTATGATTCTATGAAATGAAAAGAATCATCTGATTTCTGGTAGCCACTCCTGGTCTAACACCCAGCACCTGCATTCCTTATTTTTCACGATCCTGCTGAGACACTGAGCTAAGGATAAACTTATCCTGTACATGGGACAAAGAGAGGTCAGTTCCTCCCAGAGCATGTGAAACAAAGAGACAGATGCCAAATAACAGTCTGATAAACCCCTGAATTCACATTGATCACCCTCTAAGTTTAGTAGTGGGGTTTCTCCTAGTGGATTCATTTTCTTGTCTTCCCTTCTCACCCTCAAGATACTTTCTTCCTGGGGTCCATTCTACTAGTGGGTCCCTAACTTGGGCCACTATTTCATGAGGCATCGAAGCTGTGTTCACTTTATTCCTGGATCTGCCCTTCACTATAGAGACTTTTCTCTCTCCAAACTATGAATGTTGCTCCCCATATAGACACCCTTCTTCCCTTTTCTCTCCTCATTGCTTTTCAACCCCTCCTTTATGTATTATCTTCCCCCATTAAAGTATAAACTTCTTGGGGGTAGAGATTGTCTTATTTGCTTACATTTGAATCCCCAGCACTTTATACAGTTCCGGACACATAGTAGGTGCCTAATAAATTTTCTATCCACCCATCCTCATTCAGTCTTCAAAGTATTAATTTCAGTTCTCTATGAGTGTACAATTTGGCAAGAGTGTGTGTATGTGTGCTTGTGTATATGTGGGTATGTCTCTGTGTGTGGGGGCATGTACACTTCTGATTATAGAGGCTCCCCTTGCCTAGATTTTGTTTAGTTAGTTTCAGACTTAGTTTTCATCAACAGTTTGCTCTAATAAGGTACCTGGATTGAAGGAGTTAATTAATATTCAAGAAGATATTTACAAGACTCTCAGTAGCGACCTGCCAGCTTCCCAGGGCTTGAGATGACAGATTTTTCATTTCAGATATATTCTGAAAAGGGTTTATTTTGTGAGATGGGATGGAAAATGCATGATTGGTCCCTCATTCTGCCTTCAAAGGGTTTGGAGAGCCTACATTGCAATCATGTCAAATGTTGGCATCCTGACTCTTGACATGCTGAATTCTCTCTTTTCTTTATAGAATGGGCTGGGGGTGGGGTTCTCCAAAGGCTTACCATGTGAGTTCCATTATGTTCCCCTGTGGCTCCACCAACCATTGCTGTAATTCTCCAAATCAAAATACTGTGGTCTGGCCACCACTCTCCTATATCTGTCTTGGGTTCAGGTTCCACCTTTACTCTTTTATTTATATGGTATTTGTATGTATGTATGTATGTATGTACATACATGCTTATACATATATATTTAACACTTAGTACAATCCTGTATACATAGTAAGCACTTAATAAATGCCTTTTAAATTCATTTATTCAAAGCACTATAGTACATGAGACCTGTGGAAGGAAGTTGTGCTTTCCCAAAAAGCCATTGACTGTCTTGAGAGTTCAAGCAGCCCGACAGTCGAGGCCCTTTACAACATGATCCTTACCTACGTCTTTTATTAGCTCCAATGTATCCTGTCCATATTTAGTTTGTATATAGTTGTTGACCTGTTGCCTCTTCCATTAGACTGTCAGTTCCTTGAGATCAGGGACTTTTTTTGTCTTTCTTTGTATCTCCACTGCATAGCACAGTGCCTTGAAGATAGTAAGCAGGCACCCAATATATGTTTGTGGATTGTTGACTGGCAATTTAACAGCATTTGTCAAATATCAGATAGATAGATAGACAGATAGATAGATAGGTAGATAAATTGTCTCTTCCCTGAAGGCACTTGCTTCTTCTGAATATTCAAACATACCTATGGCAGCACCCTCCATAAAGAAACTGTTTAATTCAGACGCTACTCCAAAGATTTCAGTGATGGTTGCTATTGACTTTCTCTGTGATACGTTTTGAAACCTCATTTGGTTTGTGTCCAATTATGCACATGATAAATAAATGTTTGTTTACTTGATTCAGAATGTATGGGGAACTATGCTCCACCCCATGTGCAACAGAGGCACACAAAGGCTCATGAGTTGCCTCTAAGCTGTAATCACTAAATTCAAGTTAGTAAAAATACACAGATCAGGCTGGATTTCAGCCCAGGTTTTTTGAGGTTTGTTTTGCCCTAAATTTTCTGTAGCAAAATGCCTTTTTGTAAAATTAAAATTAATTCTGTCAATAAACTGAACAAAAAGCAAAATGACATACATGTAGAATTTACCCACTGAACAAGTCTGGAAGGGTTAGCCACATTTTAGATGATAGGATCAAGATCCAAAATATTGTTGATAGGTTAGAATTATTAGCCAAGTCTAATAAGATGAAATTTAAGAGATAAAGTCCCACATTTGGGATAAAAAAAATCAGATAAACAAGTGCAGGGGGTAGAATGTCTAGCTAGACAATAATTTATACAAAAAAGGCAGCTAGGTAGTGCAGTGGATAGCATGCTGAAATTGGAATCAAGAAGACCTGAGTTGAAATGTGGCCTCAGACACTTAGCTGTGTGACCCTGGACAAGTCATTCAAAGCTCTGACTCAGTTTCCTTATCTGTAAAATGGGGGTAACAATGGCTCCTATGTCTCAGGATGGTTGTGAGGATCATATGAAATAATATTTGTAAAGCTCTTTGCAAAACTTAAATCACTAGTTGGTGGTGGTAGTGGTGTTAAAGAAACCTGGGGTTTTTGAGGGACACCAAGTTTATACAATTTAAGAGTAGGATATGGAAGAACAAAAAAAAAACCTGCTACTGTAGACCTAGGTTGCAGTTATTAAAAGATGCACAGAATCCAGAAGGACAGTTGAAAGAGGTATCTTTGTACTGTATCACATTGATTCTTCCCATTCTGTTGACCTATATTTAAACATTTTTCAAGTCTTATCATATCTACCTCAGCAGTTTCTTGACTCTTTCCATTCCTTTTCACTATCATGTACCTATTAAGGCTTTTATTACTTCTTGTCAGAACTGAAAAGCAGCTCTGTCATTGATCTCTCCAATGTCTAATCCATTTTCATACAACAGCAGAAATTATTTTCCTGATGTGTGAGTTTGATCATGATTTTCTCTCAAAACGTGTGTGTGTGTGTGTGTGTGTGTGTGTTTACCACAAATGCGGTCTGATCAGGTCAGAATATAGAAGAATTATATATGTATGTATGTTGGTATGTATGACAAAGAGAAAGAGAGAAGGGAAGAGAGAGAGAGAGAGAGAGAAGGATGGAGTCAGGGAAGATAGACAGAGAAATAGAGGCAGATAAAGAGAATACATCTGCAAGTACCAAATTTTAGTGATATGCTAGATCTGGTCCAGAGGAGGGAGACCAGGATGGTAAAGGGACCAAAGACAATTTCATTAGAAGAACAGTTGGACTTGCAGGGTATATTTAGCTTGGAGAAGGAAAGAATTCAGAAGTGCATGATAGCTATCTTCAAGTATTTGAAGAACTATTATGTGGAATGATTCTTATTTTTAGACTTATTCTGCTTGGCCCTAGAGGGAAAAACTGGAATCAATAGAGGGGACATTTCAGAAAGGCAGTTTTATTTAAGAAAAACATCTAAAAGTTAGTACATTCTTATCACTGTTGCAGGTTTTAAGCCAAGGCTGGATAACCCTTTGTGGCAGATGTTATGGAACGTTTTCTATTTTGGAATAGTTTTAACTAGATGAACTCTCGGTCCCTTCAAGCTCAGAGATTATGTGAATTAGTCAACATGTTTTGACCCTTTGTATAGGTCATTAAATACAGTGAGAGTGAAGAAAGAATGAAAAAAGAATTAATGTATAGCCTAAATTTAGGAGGGGAAAAATCTTCTAGTAATTATATACCACAGAGCTTTATTGGATGACGAACTGCTTTGCCCAGTAATTAAGGAGAGTGCATCAATAAATATCCTCAGCTTGAGAGTGTCATAGATTTTCAGAACTGAGAGAGATTTTGTTCTTTCATTGAACAAATTCACAGATTGATAGCCAGAGGGGGTGAGTACTACCACCTTCCTTGGTCCAAGTTCCATTTCTATGGTTTTGCTCACTATACTTTGTAACTATTTTTCTGATGCCCTTTCCCTACCTCTAAAATTCCCTACCCACCCCTTCTGCCATGCCTTTTGGAATTCTTGTTCTTTTGTCAACAAATTCCCTCCATCCACCTAGTACTTCTTCTTATCCTCTCACCTAACTGTTGTAAAGGAGTGTTCCCTTGATCTCAAGCCCAACGTATTTGAACAACTAATTGAATTTATCTTCCTCAGTACTTATCTTCCCTGTCCTTTTAACTGTCTTATTCCTTTGAGGGGTACCACTATCTTCCTAAGTCATCTGAGTTTGAAACCTTGCAGCATTCTTTGATTCATAGAACTAGAAGGAAACTCAGAGGCCAGCTAATCTAAATCTCATGCTTTTTATTTGAAACTGAGGCCCAGAGAGCTGAAGAGATTAGCTCAACATCATACAAGAAGTACATGACACAGCTTGGATTTGAACCCAGAGCCCCCTGACTTTATAACCAGTGATTTTTCCACTGTCCCATTCCATTGACTCCCTCTATCCAAACAATTTTTAAGATTTCTTTTTGTTGTTGTTTGTTTGGTTTTTTGTTTGTTTGTTTGTTTTTGTTTGAGGCAATGGGGGTTGAGTGACTTGCCCAGGGTCACACAGCTAGCTAGTAAGTGTCTGAGGCTGGATTTGAACTCAGGTCCTCCTGACTCCAGGACCAGTGCTCTATCCACTGCATCACCTAGCTGCCCCCATTTTTAAGATTTCATTTCTACCTCAGCAAGACTTTTCCTTTCATTTCTCTGCATTCAATTAAGACCTTCATTACTTCTTGTCTGGATTGAAATAACAGTTCTGTCACTGAGCTGTCCACTGTCCAATCTATTTTTCACACAGCTGCTGAAATGATCTTTCTGTTACATGAGTCTGATCATACCACAGACATTAACACAGACACACATATATATGTAACATGGATTTCTGTATATGTGATATGTATTTATATATAAATATACATGAATATATACATATATGTTTGTAGGTATATATATATGATATATATATATATATACATATATAAACACATATATAATTCTGATCTACATCCTTTGCCAATTAATAATTTTAAAATATTTCACTAGTTGAGTGAGACATCGTTAATATACACAGAAACTCATAGAATGTCAAAATTGAAATGGACTTTGGGACAAACCTCAAAGGCACCTTAAAACAGGAAATGTTAGAACATAGAATATAGAATGTTAGGAATGAAAAGGAACTCAGGATAGAGAATCTTAGAATATAAAACATTAAATGTTAATGCTGAAATGGATCTTAAGAAGTCATCTATTCTAACTTCCTGATTTTAGAGATGAGGAAACTGAGGCTCAGAGGGGCTGCTATTCTAATTCGCACACAAGTGAGCTCCCTAGTCTCATTTCTGAGAGATAACATCAATCAAAGTCCTAATGTCTTCACTGGTGATCAGATGTGATGGTACTGCTGAGTTTCTCTGAGGTTTTTCCTTTCCTTAGCTGACAGGATGAATTTTGACTGAAGAAAGGGAGTCTGTAATTGAAAACATGAATCACCACAGTTACCAAGAGCTGAAGGATTTGCATGTTATCATCTTCTTGATACTGAAACCCAGTTATGTAAATGAATTATGAAAGTTCACATTGCTATTTAAATAACATTGAAGTCATTCTTCATTAGCAGGCAGAGCCTTCAAAGTTGAAGCGTAGTCTAAGTATTTCAACCATGCTTAGAAGGAAAAAAAAAAAAGAAAATAGTCCAAGATGAAATATTACTTGAGCCTTCTTTGACTAATTTAACATTTATCAGATACCTAGTCTGGGCCTAGTACCAAGGCTTGGCCCCAAGTCAGGCCCATAGTCTGGGCTATGACAGGGAATGTTGGTGAAGAACACCTGGTTCTTTCTATGCAGTGTCTGGTTGGATATGAGAGCCAAGCTAGAGAGAAAGGAAATTGGCCCTCAGGCCCTACAGATAACAGTCTAAGGAAGGCTTCTTTAAACTGAGTGAAGTCCACTACAAACCGTTAACTAGTATGAGGCAGTTTAGTTGGTGCAGTAAAAAGAAAGTCAGTCCTGGAGTCAGCAAGGTTTCAGTTCAAATCCAACCCCAGACCTTTATTAAATGAACACCTGTGGGCAAGTCTCTTAACCTTTCTGCCTCTGTTTCATCATCTGTAAAATGGGGATAATAGTAGCATCAACCTCTTAGGGTTGTCATGAGGATAAAATGAAATAGCATATGTAAAACACTTTGCAAAATTTGAAGAGATATGTAAAAGTTAGCTACTATTATTATTATTTTAAAAATAGAAGAAGAGCCAAGTTTATTAGCTGCTGTTATAGCCACTTGTCTGACCACTTTTAAAGGGAAAATCAGTGGGACTGGGGCATCAAATCTGAAGAACAGAAGCTTAGCTAGACATAAAAATCTGAGCCATGTCCTACTCTTTGTGGCCCCATTTGGGTTTTCTTGACAAAGATACTGGAGCCCTTTCCTGTTCTTCCAGGCGTGCCTTGTCAAAGGACAAATTACCCTAGGATAGATGACACTTTTAAAATAGAAGAAAATTTTAAGGTACTTTAGAAGTGCCTTTATGAGATGATGCCTTATCCTGATAAAGATGTTTAGGTTCCCAAAGCTGAAATTCAAGCTCCAATGTGTCTTATCAGGGAAGAAGAAGGAATAAGCATTTATTAAGCACCTATTATGTGTTAGGTAGGGCAGGTAGGTGGTCCAGTTGATAGAGTGCCTTGCTTGAAGTCAGGAATTCAAATCTAGCCCCAGACACGTACTGGCTGTGTGACCCTGAGCAAGTCACTTACCTTCTTTGCCTCAGTTTCTTAATCTACAAAATGAGCTGGAGAAGGAAATGGTAAATTGCTCCAGTATCTTTGTCAAGAAAACCCAAATGGGGCCACAAAGAGTAGGACATGATTGAAACAACTGAAGAAGAAACAACAAGTAATTCACCAGGCAAAGATGGGGAGGGAAGACATAGGATCAGAGATTTAGAGCTGAAAGGGAACTTGGAAGTCATGGATTCCAACCTCCTAATATATTTATTCAAAATTTTATGTATTTTTTACCCCAAAAATATATTTTCTTTCCCTGCCATCATCTTCCCCAGTAGAAAAAAGAAAAACAAAGCCCTGGCAATGATTTTGCATAATCTAACAAAAACAAAGTTTCCACATTGACCATGTCCAAAATTATGTCTTATTCTTTACCCTGAGTCCCTCATATCTCTGCCAGGAGGTTGGGTGATGTGACATGACATCCATCCTTTGGCATCATGGTTGGTTATTACATTTATGGGAGTACCTAATTCTTTCAAAGTCCTTTGTCTTTATAATATTGTTGTTATTCTATAAAATTTTCAACTGATTCTGCTCACTTCTTTCTGAATCAGTTCATGAAAGCTTTTCTAGGTTACTTTGAAATAGACTCTTTCATCATTTCTTATGGCACGATAATATCCATTACATTCACATGCCATGATGTGTTCAGTCATTCCTCCATTGATTGGCATCCCCTTGATTTCTAGTTCTTTGCCACCACAAAAACAAACAAACAAAAAAACCTGCTATAAGTATATTTGTTATAGGGATCTATTTACTCTTTCTTTGATCTCTTTGGGGAATTCCCTCCTCATATTACAGAGAAAGAAACTGATACCGAGAGAGGACAACTGACTTGCCCAGGGTCATATAGCTACTAGCTAAGGTAGGATTTGAATTTAGGTCTTTCTGACTCAAAGTCCAGTGTTCTACCTGTTCTACCCATTGTATTACCTAGACGATAGCATGAGTGAAAGAATGGGTGTAGAAGAATTCAGTAGAGGTTTGACTGGAGCAGAATGCATGGAAGGGAAGAACACAAAAGAAAACTAGAAATACAGAGTAGCATTAAATTGTAGAAGGCTTTGAATTCTAGAAAAAGACATTCAAATAACTTTTATTCTTGTTGAAGATAATTATTGATATCATTCTTCCATTTCCTCCTAAAACATATTCTGATGGTGGTTGTAGTCTCTTTTACTGATGTATTTACCTGGTTTCTGCCTTCAAATCATTTTTCAACTCTATCTTGGCGTATTTTCTATACTGCTGTAGGCTAAAGAACAGTAACTCACATTGGGCCCTTTCTGAGATGCAGGCCCGATAACAAATATTTATTGAGTCCCTGCAGTATGTAGAGCGTTGTAGGGGGTTTCTGGGTTTCAATAGAAGAGTGGATTATAGAAACAGTAACTCTCCTGCATTGTGCAGGGCAGACTAATGAGCAGGCCAAGGATGCCAAGGGGGAAAGAGACAGCCAAGCTCCAGACAAGTAGAGATGCCTTATGAGATACCTCTAACATTTTGACCCAATTCTTGCAAATGTTTCATCTTTAAAATAACCTTTGCAGTCATCTTAGTAACCTGTCTATTTTGGCAGAAGCATGCCCCAGATACATATTTCTATTCATTATTACCTAACTCTTTTAAAAGGACCTACCAGGTTCAATTCCTTGTCAATTGACTTCCAAAAGAGTAAATTAATGTCTAGGAAGTCTTATAAACTCATTATCTTCTAAATTTCCCTTTTTTGGGGCCTTTGATGTTTAAAAACTAGAAAATCACATTTTTCAAAGCCACAAAAGCCTTAAGCCATTATCTTTTTTTACTTCAGCAGTCTGATAGACAGAACTTTATGGGTCTTCATTACAACACCTACCCCTCCTTTCTTCTATAATCTCAGGTTCCTATATAACTTTCACTGCATTTGGAATGTGGAATCATTTGAGGTGTTTATTCCTTCCTTCTTTTTACCCTTCCTCCCAAGCATTTGGATTACCTTTCTGACTGCTTCAAAGGGCACAAGCTGCCCACATTTGTTGTTTTCATTTCTAAGAAAGCACTCAATAACAAAAGTAATCCATAGTCATTTATAGCTAAGTTATATTGTTTTGTCCACCGAAAGTGAGGTCTATACAAGTCTTGTTTTAACAGGGAAAGGATATTTTTAGGTTTTGTTAGCATATGTTACTGCCTGAAGTACAAGACCCAGTCCTCCTTCATTTATCCAAGTCAATAAAAAAACAAAAAACAAAAAACAAAAAAAACAACAACTTAGTAAGCATGACCCTATGATAGGGGCTGGAGATAGGATACACTCTTTTTCTTTAAGGAACTTACAAATTGTCTGGAGCATATCACTATGTGCACATTGAAGTTTAATATGAAGTTGGGTGCTGTCAAGCAAAAAAGAGATTCAGATAAAATACTAGAAGAGAAAAAAGATGAGGAATCACTTTCATTTGGGAGATTGATAGAAAAGGCCTTACCTGAGCTAAATCTGAAAGAAAAAAAGGTTATCAGTGGGCAGAGTAGAGGAAAGTAGAGTATTATTAGGCCCAAGTGATGGCCTATCCAAATGCACAAAGGTCAAGCAGGATAAGGGACTAAATAATTCATTAGATCAGTTTTGCTGATGGTATGAGCTAGGTAATGCAGTAGGTAGAGTGCTGGGGCAGAAGTCAGGAGGATTTATCTGACTGAGTTCAAATATGGCCTGAGACACTTACTTACCATGTAACCCTGGGTGAGTCACTTAACCCTGTTTGCCTCAGTTTCCTCATCTGTAAAATGAGCTGCAGCAGGAAATGGCAAACCACTCCAGTATTTTTGCCAAGAAAATCTCAAATGGAATCACAAAGAGTAAGACACAACTGAAAACAATTGAACAACAACAAGAGTGTGTGTGAAGGGGCGTTATTTGAGATAAGGCTAGAAAGGTAAGTTGAGGCTCAACTGAGGAAGGGTGTAAATGCTAGTCTTGGTTTGTATTTTGTCCTAGAGGCAATAGAGAGCCACTGATAGTTTTTTGGTGAGAAGAACCATAGGTCAGATCTGTGTCTCAGGGAGATTATCTTGGCACTGACATGAAGAATAGACAGGAGAGGGGAGATGCTGAAAGAAGGGGGCTGAATCAATAAGCATATGAGCCTTTAAAAGATTCATTCATTGAAAACTGCTAGGGGTCAGGCACTATGCATACTGTATCCACATAAGTCCTCTCCAGGCTAAACATCCCCAGTCTTTCTCAACATTCTAATTGGCCCCTTCTCAGATACACTCATATTTGTCAATGTCTTTCTTAAAACGTAGTACTCAAAAGTGGAATCAATGTTGCCGATATGGGCTGACCAGGACAGAGGATGGCAGTACTACCAACTCCTTCCCAGTCCTAATCACTTTGTCACTTTTCATAGAGTCTAAAATTTCACTATCCTTTTCTTTTGGAGGGAAAACAGGGGCGACCATATGGCACTATCGACTTTCTGAGTTTATAGTCTATAAAGTGTTTTCCATGTGGGCAATTGTTTGACTTCAGTACTTTTATATAATAATAATAAAATATTGTTTTAGAGATATATATTGAATATATGTATATATTTTGAAAATATATACGTATATGCAAAATGTAGAAAAAACAAAGTTTCCACAGTTGAATGATAAGTTCTTTTGATGATCCCAAGTTTCTCTATGAAACAAAGGGCCATCATCTTACTACTAATAATCATATATTGGTGTTTTTGACTGTGAGTTACAGATGGAGAAAGGCAGTCAAATTTTCAGTATGAGCATTCACACCTCAGAAATCAACAAATGAAATCAAGAATTCAGGGAATCTTGGAAATCAGAGTTTGATTTACTATTTAATGATTGTTGACTTGAGAAAGTGATAGAGAAAATGTTAATGCATTTTAAACTTAAATATGTGCTGTGAATTTTTGAAGATCTAGTGGTTAAACATGTATCAGAATATTACTGGTTATAGAACACCAGTCTCTCAAGAAATGAAGCTGATGATCATTCAGTGGGCAATGGGGAAGCACATGGTAGGTATAAACAGTTTGCAGGCACAGAATTAGGTCCAGTCAGTCAATATGCATTTTTTAAGGTTTATTATTTGCCAGGCACTGTGCTAAGTGCTGGAAATGCAAGTAGAAAGAAAAACAGTTCATGCCCCTCAAGGAGCTTACATTCTAATAAGTGAAGATGGAACATAAAAGGAAGCTGAAATGAGGGGGTGGGATGGAGAGAAAAGAAGCAGTGAGGAGGCTGTCAAATACATGACCAAAAAAGTACATGAGCCAGTCATGTAGCAAGAGCAATGGTTTATAACTATAGGATATCCTGTGCAGTACATTAATTTCTTAATGATATAAAAAGAAGATCAGAATTTCCTCAGTGCATTGGGTGTATCTTCTATAGTGAATTTATGGTAGAACCTGTATGAGAGTCAAAGGATGAGTAGGTGTGGATCAATTGCAAATTGCTTCACTGAGGGAATTCACAAATTGATGAGATCACAGATTCATTTCAAAACAAGATATTGTCAGACTATTTATGGTACCTAGTCAGAGTCAAGAGGTTATCAGAGCAGTGGATAATTCCAGTATCATTTTTCCCCTGTCTGAGACAAGGGAACCCTGCTTCAATGTCTTGTTACTATTTTTAGTGCGTTACTAGGAAGAAAAAAATTAGGCAGCTGTGAATTCTGGAAAGTAAATCAATATTGTATCATTATTTTAAAGTTATAAATAAACATTTTGATATTTTAATAATCATAAGAACTTTTAGAAATTCAGTAACTATACAGATGTTACTTTAACTGAAGCCAGAACTATAAAAAATGAGTCCTTCCTCAATTTCTGAGGGCAAAATAAATAGTAGTTTCTAAGGCTTATTGGGAAATTATTGTCTAAGGGCTTTGGGAGGACATTTTAGAGTGCAAAATTGACTTTTATTCATTGTCTAGACCTTGATTTTACTTTAACAGCTTCCAGAAGAGTTTAAAGCGTAATGGAGTTAACTCTGTAAAACACCAAGTAATTGAACAATTAAAATCCTATAGAGATAAAGGATTTGTGTGTTATGTGGTGGTTTTCTTACAATAAAAGATAATTATACCTGATGATAACTATTTTTTAAGATGTGCATATAATACATATAAGAAATGTATGGTTGAAGAAGAGGTGGGCCAGTCATTTAGTAAGAAAAACAATGGTTAGACAGCTGGAGTACTGCAATGGTACCCACAAAATGCTAACAGAACTAGAAGGTTTCTAAGTCACTGGGTAGATCTGTTGAGGATATGTGAGAAGCTATGGGTGACATGATAACAGAGAGGTCTATCATCTTCCTTGAGATGTATCCAAGACATAATGGAAAACTTAGCAAAGTATATTAAAACAGATGATTATTACACACTTCTGGTGATTCCAATGGACACAAATAATACCACTAGAATCTAAAGTGTTTATTAAGGACTACAAAGTCTTGGGTAAGAAACTGAAGAACATAGGAGGACAAGTTGCATTTTTTTTCTTATTCTTGCCCACAGAAGGCAAGAGATGAGAAAATTTGAGTGGTAAACTGAAAAGATGGCTTTAAAAGTAAAAGGTTGTTTTTTAGATGTGATTTAGACTTCTGTACCAAGGCTTAAAATAGATGAATGTCAGTCTAGCCAGGAGGGGAGTCCATTTAACAAAGGCTGGTAAGAGTGTACTTGCTGCATCTGGCAAAACTAATCAAAGAAAACTAAACTAAAAAGAAAGAGAGAAAAAAAAACCCTGCCTACTGTGTACATACACATTTAACCCCAAGTAAAGTACCATAGAATACAGCTAAAATCAAGACTGAAGAATAGTAATTGAAACATCACAAAAAATCCATGAAAGTTGCTAATGTGGAGAAAAATATGCTTTTACACAAATGCCCACGTTTTATGAAATAAGAAAGAGGATCTAGAGACCCTAATAGAAGGAGGCAAATTTGACCTTGATAGAATGAGATGCATGAATGAAATATGGGTTTTAATGTATAGATCTTGTTGATTAAAAAAAAAAACAAGTGGGGTAAAAGGAGAGGATAGGGTAGCTTTACGTAGTAAGAAGGTATACCACAGTGAGGAATTCCAAGTAGGGACAAGCAAGGCATAATGAAGAATATTTGTATGAAGATCAGTGGTGACAGAAACAAATAATATTGTCATTAGAGCATATTAAAATATGTTCACAGGAAATTCAAGATAGTTCACAAGAGCAGCACAGGGTAGCAAGGGATATCCAGCATCTATCATCACCATCTTCTTCTTCTTTTTCTTTTTCTTTCTTTCTTTCTTTCTTTCTTTCTTTCTTTCTTTCTTTCTTTCTTCCTTCCTTCCTTTCTTTCTTTTTTCTTTCTTTTTCTTTCTTCCTTCTTTCCTTGTTTCTTTCTTCTTCTTTCTCTCCTCCTCTCTTTCCTGTTCTTCTTCTTCTTGTTCTTTTTCTTCTTCTTCTCCACTTCTTTTTTCTTCTCCTTCCCTCCCCCTTCCCCCACAAAAAAGAGCAGATAAATAAAATCTCCAATAACAGTAATGCCTACCACCTTCCAAAGGTGGCTAACACAAAAGGGAAATTCTTTTCTGATTCTAATTTTCTCAATCAAGGAAAGTCATTTGCTGGATTAGAAATATTGGGAATATTATTCCCAATGTTGATGATTCATTCTTTAAGTTTGTGATGCAGAAAGAGAAGCTGGGTAGTCTGATATGCATATTTCAATGGGTTCAGAGGAACAGTTGGCAGGTTTCCATGGACTAAAATTTGATGGAGAAAAATAGCCCCAGAGGAAGTGGGAATCATTCAATAATTAAATTCTGAAGGTACAAAGGAAAAAATTACATTGAGGAAGAAGACCAGGGATTTACAAACCCAACTCAGATTTTCTTTAAAGTTAGATACAGAAATGGAAAACAATGAAAGGTAATAGACGATGAATATAAAACATTGGTAGAGTCCTTTTAAAAAAAATAGTGCCAAGTTTGCTAAAATTCAAAACAACCTGAGACTATGGAGGGAAAAAGAAGTGAATAAGCATCTTTTAAGAGCCTCCTATGTGCCAGGAAATGTGCTAAGCATTTTTAAATATTATGTCATTTTAACCTCACCACAACTCCGTGAGGCAGGTATTATTACTATTGCCATTTTAAAGATGAGTAAACAGGCAAATAGAGGCTAAGTGATTTACCCAGGATCTGAGGCTGGATTTGAACTCAGGTCTTCCCAAAGAAAGGGGCATCATTTTATCCACTACCTACCTCAAGAGAGTAACTAAAGACAACAAAAAGGGGTTGTTTTTTGGTTTTTGTTTTTGTTTTATTTTAGGTATGTTGAGGAAAAGAGAAGAATTAAAGAAAAGTTTGGAATATTACTTTGGGGTGGATTGTATGAAGACAACTGACAGTAGAAAGAAGGCAGAACTACTCAATTTTGCTTCTGTATTCTCTACCAAGAAGAATAAATAACCATTGACCTGGATGTAATGGTACAAAAAAAGGTTAAAGGGAATTGGTCCTCAAGATCAATAAGCAGATGGAAATACAAAACTCTACAAGATAATACCTAGTTGAACTTGATGAATTCAAATCACATATACCAGGTGAGGGGCAGCTAGGAGGTTCAGTTGTTGGAGCACTGGGCTTAGAATCAGGAAGGCTCCTCTTCGTGAGTTCAAAGCTGGCCTCAGATACTTAATACTTGTGTGACCCTGAGCAAGTCATTTCATCCTCTTTGCCTCAGTTTCCTCATCTGTAAAATGAACCAGAGAAAGAAATGGCAAACCACTCCAATATCTTTGCCAAGAAAACCCCTAAATGGGGTCACAGAGAGTTGAACACGACTAAGCGACGAAAACCAGGTAAACTACTTTACCAGTACCTGAAAGACACGGCAAATATAATTTCTAAGTCTCTGTTTGATTTTTAAGTCAGTGAAAAATAGAAAGGTACTACAGCCCCAGAGAAGAGCAAATGTTGTTACCAATTTTCCAAAAATAGAAGAGAACAGAACAACAATTTATAAGACAGTGAGCTTGACTTTGATTTGTGAATATTTTAGAACTGATCATTAAAGAGATTTTCAGTGAACATCTAAAAGGGAAGTAGAGATCACAAAGTGACAGTTAAGGTCATCAAACACAGGTCAGGACAGATGAAACTTACTCCTATTTTTGACAGGGTCACAAAACTAATAGATTAGGAGAATTCTGTAGAAATATTTTTACCTAAAGTTTTGAAAAAGATGTGAGAAGTATCTGTGCTATTCCTGTGGAAAGATGGAGTGGTGTGAGCTAGATGACAATACTATTAGATGAGGAATGTTCAAATTCAAATAGCCATGATTAGTTCATTGTCCAGCCGATAAGTGGCACAGTGGATAGAGTGCTGGGCCTGGAGTCAGGAAGACTCATCTTTATGAGTTCAAATCTGTCCTCAGACACTTCCTAGCTGTGTGACTCTGCACAAGTCACTTACCCTGCTTGCTTCAGTTTCCTCATCTGTAAAATGGAAGAAGGAAATGGCAGACCACTCCAGTATCTTTGCCAAGAAAACCCTGAGGAGTCAGACATGACTGAAAAAATGACTGAATAACAAGTTCATTGTCAGATTGGCCAGAGGCCTCCCTTGTATTATCCCTGTCAATCTGTGTCTGGCCTTCTACAGTTTAAGACTTGTATCAGTAACTTGGATAAATAATAGTTATAAAATACTTGGATAGTTAATAGTTATAAATTACTTTAAGGTTAAGGTTTACAAAGGGCTTTATAAATATTATCTTTTTCTCTTCATAACAACCCTGGGAGGAGAATATTTTACATATGAGGAAAATTGAGGCTAAGGAAAATTAATAATAATAACAACCAACATTTATATAGTACCTACTATGTGCCAGGCACTATGCTAAGTGCTTTATAATTTGATTACCAAAATAACCCTGGATGGTAGGTGCTGTTGTTATCCTCATTTTTAAATGAGACGAGGAAATTGAAGTAAACAGAGGTTAAGTGACTTGCCCAGGGTCACATACCTGCTAAGTGTCTGAGATCAGATTTGAACTGAGGTTTTTGTGACTCATTGTCCAGTACTCTGAGGGAAATTAATATTATACTATTACATTAATAACCAATTATTAATTTGTGATCCATTCTTTTTCCTTCTATTTTTGTCAAGACCTCACTTGTGAAAAGGCCCAGCAGACTCTGAAGGGTATGTGATCACTCCTAGCTCCCAAGGCATCTGCTCATTAACTAATTTGGGCTGGGCCCTATCCAAATGGAACCCTGCCTTCTGTTTACTCTATAAACAGGATCCCATTTAAGTTAGACCCTCCCCCTGGGGGGGTATAACTTGCTCCTTTCACTAAAGTTTGGGGTGACTTGATCTACAAAAAACCTGATTGAGATGGCTTATGTTTTTCTGGTTAAGATTGCTCACAATTCACATTCCTTAGAAGTTAAAGAGGGGTGTTATCAGCCACATTTGAGGGCCATCCCACTGCCTTCCCCCCATCTTTATAAGGAAGAGCCGAGAACTTCTAGCCTACCTCCTCATTAAAATGTCCACAATTGGGATTGTGAGGGGAGGTCTCAATGATGTACTATCAGAACTGTCAGAAGGAAGACACACCTAGATAGAAAAGTCCCTGCCATCTCTCACTCAGGATTTTGGTTCAAATAGAGGCATGCATTGCCCTATTTTTTATTAATAAATCACATGTGCCAATTAATAAATAATATTATGCTTAGAGAAATGGCCTTATTTTATTTATTGGTTAAACTTCTCCTGAAACAAGTCTACCCACTGCATCACCTAGTTGCTTCTAAAGATGCAGATGGTATATTTATCAGATTTGCAGATTACACCAAGCTGGAGGAATAGCTAACACACTAGTTGGTCCATAAAGATCTTAACAGGTTGTAACACTGGGATAAACCAAATTAGATAAAAAATCCTATAGGCAGAAATGTAAAATCTTGAACTTGAGTACAAAAACCAACTTCAGAAATCCAGAATAGAGGTTAGAAAGCACACTCACCTGAAAAAATACCAAGAAGTTTTCAAACTCATGGATCATTAAGTGTGATATGGTAATACAAATGCTAATGTATTCTAGGGCTACATTAAGAGGGGTATAGCTTCCCATAGTTAAGAGGTGTTAATCCCTTTGTATTCTGCCCTCTTAGAACCGTATCTAGAGTAAGGTTTAGTTCTTAGTCTCTCTATCTTACCAGTGCCTTGGTATCCTCAATTCATAGGCCCTCAGTTTCTAGCCCACCTCAACAAGGAGCAAGTCATACTTTAGGCACCCCTCACTTCTTAATGAATTTGCCCACCAAGGGGCTGGTGTTCCTAGTTAAGATTAAACTGATTAACCTGCTTTTTCTCTAGTCCTCAAATTTTGTGTAACTCACAGCAATTTCTGTGAGTTAATTAGATTTAATATTTTGCTACCTTTTACACAATTTACAAAAAAAAAATCCTTGATCTACAAGGTGTTTAATTCTACTATTTATTCTTCACAAAAGTGGAGGGGGGAGTCTATTCCCAGGTGAAAATATGATCTCCCTGGAGATGACTTATGATTCTTTGATTTGGGCACTCCAACTCTATTACCAGGGACAATAAAAGAGGAACACTACCTTGTGGAAATCTGCCCCACTCTCTGGAAGGGTCTAGATGGTCTGATAGTATGTTCAAGAGCAGTATGCTGTTATTGTTGTTGTTTTTGGTGAAACCTGTTAAGAAGAAGACATCTTGTTTCCAGCACAGTCTCTGATTTGTAGTTGAGTAAAGGGGGTTGGGGGAGGGGCAACAGAATGACACCAAGGGGTTGCAGATGAAATAGAACGCTAATGTTGACCCTCAAGCCCTCCATGGTGGCCTTTTGGCTTTTTGAAATGAAACATTGCATTTGTCAAAACAAGCTCAGAACCACAACAGGATTGTGATTTTTAACCTGCATTAAAGCAGGCAAGGAAGAAGGTGTAGACATGTACCACTTATCCAAATGAATACATTGGAAATATAAGGAGTCCATAAAACCTTCTCTTCTAATGATGGTGACTTTCTGCTTCTCATATCAACCTAATCCAGCTAGCATTCCTGAAACTCAGCTTTTGTCAGGCTTAATTTTGCCTCTGCAGGTACTTTGTTCTATGCCTCTTAGAGGTCAAGAAGGGGCTATACTCAGAAGAACAGGACTGACCTTTAGCTTTCTGTAATTAAATATAGTGTCAGACCTTCATTATGTCCCTAGTTTGCCTGTATCAAGAAACTATTTCTCTCCATTCATTCATTTGGTCTTTCACCATTTCGTTCACTGCCTACTTAATGAGGGGCACCATGGTAGGTGCTGAGAAATATTCAATATTTATATATAAGGTATTGTTCTTGCCCTCATGGAGTTTACATTCTAGTAGGGGAATAGGATACAAAGATAATTATGATTTACAATATTACATGATAAATACATTAGAAAACTGTAAAACAACCTCTAAGGGAAAGTTATTACTAGCTGGTGGAGAGGGGTGGAGGTTTGAGAATCAAAACAAGTAGGGGTAGGTAGGTGGCACAATGGGTAAACCTGAGTTCAAATCTGGCCTCAGACACATAACACTCACTAGCTGTGTGACTCTGGGCAAGTCCCTTAACCCCAATTGCCTCACCAAAAAAAAAGAAAGAGAGAGAGAGAGAGAGAGAATCCAAACAAGTTTCACAGGAGGCAGTGGTCTTTTAATTGGGCTTTAAATAATGGGTGCATAGGAGGAAGGAGATTACAGGCATAGGGATTATTCCAAACCAAAACATATAGGCAGAAATGTGCAGCCTGGGACCAGGAAAGGGCTGTTCTAGTTTGATAGGGATATATAGTAGCTGACATGGACAGCATAATATGGAATAAAGCTGGAAAAATAGGGAGGTGCAAGATTGTGGAGGCGCAAGTGTAATAATGTCACAAATAAAATTCCTCTTTTATTGTCCCTGGTAATAGAGTTGGAGTCCCCAAATCAAAGAATCATAAGTCATTTCCAGAGAGATCATATTTCCACCTGGGAATAGACTCCCCCCCCCCTTTTTGAGGAATAAATAGTAGAATTAAACACCTTGTAGATCAGGGCTTTTTTTTTTTTGTAAATTGTATAAAAGGTAGCAAAATATTAAACTAATTATGGAGTCACAGAAATTGCTGTGAGTTACACAAAATCTGAGGACTAGAGAAAAATTCCAGATCACTTTATTAATTAGGCTAGCCAATGATGAATAAATTGATGGTCATTGATTTCTCTTGGTAATCAAAGACACCAAGGGAGAGTCCGCACCAGTATAAGTCCAGGTCTGTCTTCATAACAGCAAATTCCTGGGAATGATGAGGTCTAGAGGTTGAGGGGTGCTGGGACCCCAAGATCATGACACGTGGGTGCTGCCCAAAAGAATTTGACCCAAGTCTTTTTTTTGTTGTTGTTGTTGGCAACTGGGGTTAAGTGACCTGCCTAGGGTCATACAGCTAGCTGTCAAGTGTTTGGTCTAAAGCCGGATTTGAACTCAGGTCCTCCTGACTTCAGGGCCGGTACTCTATCCACTGCACCACCTGGATGCCCCTCCAAGCCTTCTTTCAGCCAAAGACAAGATTTATTAAAGACCTGCCATATTAGCCAGATTCTTAAGGAATCTGAGCACCTGTGATCTATTGGCTAGATTGTAAAAATCTGAGCAACGTCTAGATTTCAAGAATTTGAGCACCTTAATGGAGACAAGATGAACCTTATTTACAGAACGATTATGAGAGGGATCTAGGAGTGACCAAGTAGTCTGCTGGGACTGTGAGGTAATAGAACACCAAGGACCTGGACCATGGGGCCAAGGGAGAATGGAGCCTAGATAGGATTAAGGGTGGGAAGTGGCTGGGGGCTATAGGGAGGTAAGACAATGGAGGGCTAGGCTAGGTTAAGGGGGAGAATTGGGAGATTGGGTTTAGCCACAATGAAAGCTCAGTTGAGGGGATTATAACCTCAGGTGAACACCAGAAATTTGGCCATGTGGGAAAGTCCAGGGTTTTTCCTTTTTGAGGTCCAGATCCCATCCTCGTAAGGAATTCCCCTTATAGGAGAAAAGCAACCTCTAATTCGTGGATATTAAATAAGAAGGTGGGCTAAGAGCTCTTAACCCCTCCCAATGAGTCATCATTGTGGGGAGAGGGGGGTCAGCTAATAAATGAATCTTGGTCATCTGTTTTGACCCTCCTCTAGCAATCTGAGCACCCCATCAGGTTTTCTCTGGTTTTATTTCTCCTTCATGAGCTAGGCTGCCTCAAACTCTAATGAAGGGACCAAGGACACTAGTTCATTCCCCCTGAGGAAGGATCTAACTGAAGCTGAGTTCTGTTGATAGAGTAAATAGAACTCTGGTTCCTAGTTGGGTTGGGCCCAGCCTAACCTTGTTAATGAACTTTGAGAACACACTGTGAGGGTACAAAAAATGTTCTGAAAGATAAGCTAAAATAATTCGGGTGTCCTAAAATTCATATTATTGGACTTAATTTTGTGTACTTCACAACATATCAACAATTGTGTGTACTCAAAATGATTTTTCACTAGCAAGTTCAAAAGATTATTAAAAAGTTACATGGCAAAGATCTTTGATTTCATCAGCCTCTGGAGATCTCCTTTCACCAACATAGATTATAAACCCTCTCTGAATTAACAGATAAACCTTAGGAAGTTGCCTGAGGCACCTAAAGATTTAAGTAGTGTGTTCATGTTCATATACACAGTCATTATGTAAGTATCAAAGGTGAGATTTGAACCCAGGTCTATCCCAAATCTAAGTTCAATACTCTATCCTCTATGCTATGTGCCTCTTCTAATATTGCTATTTAGGTAAAGCTACTGCTGATAATGTAAAGTTTGGGAAGGAATTGATAGCTCAAGGGATTGTAAATCCCAGTGAGGATGAAAAGTAGGGTTATGTAAGGTAAGGCAGAGGGAGAGGTGAAAAGTCAATAGATTGTGGTTGGATAAGGGGATTTCAGAATTCTTGAATATAAAGGTGGCATATTTGTAGGTGATGGAAAGATTAAGGGTATGACCATTTTTGCGTGTGGTTAAGGTGGGGTGAAGAAGTAGCTCATGGGAAGAGAGTAAGTTAAGGAATTGATTGATTAGTGTGTTTGAGGGAGAATCAATATGTATGTTGAATTCTCTTAGTATTAAGGTAGGAGTTAGGTAGGTGAGAAAAATAGTAAGCTAGGTATTGAACTCATTGGAGAAGGAAGGAAGGTGCCCTGAGGGTTTGTAGACAGCCACTATCAAGATTTTGATTGGGTGGTAGATATGAATAGCATGAACCTCAAAAGAAGAGAGGTTACTGAGTGAATGAGGAGGAGGGAGAACCTGGATTTGTCAATGACAGAAAGAAGTATTCCAAATCCCCTACCTTGACTAGTGAACCAAGGAGAATGAGTGAAGGTGCAGCCAATAATGAAAAGGGTGGCCATGGAAAGTGTGGGGGAAAGCCAGGTTTCAATATGAGCTAGTAGATTGAAGGAGTGGAAGAGGAATAGATCTAAGATGAAGTGAAATTTGTTGCCTATAGAACACATTCCAGAAGGGCTGGATGGAGTTCAGATGGAACTTTGGGATGGGAAGGTTGAGGGGAATGGAATTAGGTGTTTGGGAGTATTGAGTGGGGTTTGGCTGATGAAAATAATTTTAATTAATGCTTGTTCCACATGACAGGCCTTGAGCTACTTGAAGATTGCTATCATGTTCTCCCAAGTCTTCCTTTCTCTAGGCTAAATATCCAATTTCTTCAACTGATCTTTATATGACTTGAACTCTTGGACTCCCATATCCTAGTTACCCTTCCCTTGAAATTCTCAGCTTATCAATGTGCATCCTAAAATCTGATACTCAAACCCAAGTGCTATGTTCCAACTGTAGTTGGATTAAGGTACAGTAAGCAGGCCTATCCTTTCCTTATTCTTTACCCATATCTCTCCATCTTTTCTGAAAGAATTGTATGAGAGACTTTGCCAAATGCTTTCCTGAAACCTAAGTAAATGCCAGCTACAGCATGCCACCTGATCTAACAGTTTAATAACCTAGTCAAAAAGGAAAAAAAAAATTATTAGATTGGAATGCCCTGTTTTAGATAACACCATCCTGGATCTTTGTAATGAACATTTCCTTTTCTAAATGTTTGCTATCTTTTTTTTTTTTTAATAAAATAGTCTGAAATTTAGCAAGGAATCTTTGTGCCATTTTTTATAATTTACCAATAGTTGTATCTTTTCTTTTTTATCAAATAAAGACATTTATCAATTTCCAGTGCTTTAATGCCACTCCTATCCTCCATGATCCTTCAAAATAACTTATGGTTAGTTGGCAATCACATTTGCCTGTGTGTTTGTTTATTTGTTTTTGTTTTTGTTTTGCTTTGATTTGTTTTTTAGAACCTGCATGTGCAGTTATTCAGGGTCAGGTTATAATAATTTATCAAATACACCAAGAAGCTTTTTTCTTGTATTTTGTTCATTCTTACCTATCATTTGCTTCCTAGCCATTTTGATTCTTTCCTTTATAAACTCAAAGTAATCTCCCTGGCAGAGAAAATAGAAACTTAATGGTGTCTTCCACAAGAACAAACCCCAAAATCTGAGATAGTTTTAAAAAGAAATTTATTACGTTATTTAGTAAAGGAGAGTGAGTCAGGAAGAAGATATGTCTAAAATCATATATAACATCCAAATCTTATGTAATTTTCATTATAGGATTTTAGATGAGGATGCCCAAACAGGAAGCACATGTACACAGTTAAGCAATTTTGCCAAGAGAGCAATTTGAAAGCAAGGCAGATTCAGATGGATGTCAGTAAATATAAATATTCAATAAAATTTGAGTGAAGTCAAAACACAAGGGGAACCCAAAACACAAACTTGAGGGGGCCCAAAACAAGATCTGGATTAGTAGACTGAAAACATGAATGTTTTGGGAGGAGGCAGTACTTACAGGAATCCAAAATTCTTTGTAGCCATCTTTGGCATTCCTGAAGAGTTGCTGAGGTCACAGTGACATTCTGGGATCAACAATCTCTAGTCACAGTATAATAATTAATGTTTTCTGAACAATAGTCTAAATCATTTTGCACAATGGGAACTGAAGAGCTCCTCCCACTATTTGAGTTTTCTTCATCCTATCCACTCAGAGCAGTGTCTTGTTCTTTCTTTTATCCTCTCCTTTTACATAATTTCAACAAAACATTTTGTGATCTTTAGCTTTCTTTTACAATCCTAGTTCATTCTGACTGAATATGCTAGACTTTTGCATTTATCCTCCAATACTGTCCTTTACTTATGTCTTATGTATATATCTTTTTAAAAGTTTTAATTTGAGGTGCAAAAATTCCACTACTACTAACAATTATAACAGGAAGCATTTATATAGAGTTTTAAGGGTTGCAAAGTGCTTTATAAATGTTACCTCACTTGACCCTTATAACACCCCTCTGGGGTAGAAACTATTATTATCTTCATTTTACAGATGCAGAGACTGAGGCTAGGAGAGGTTAAGTGACTTGCCCAAAGTCACACAACTATTAAAAGTCCTAGGCACAACAGGTCTTTTTGACTCCATGTTTAACACTCAGCTCACTATACCACCTAGCTGCTTCAATTCTAGGCTTACAGTATATACTCAAAAAGATGAAAGAAAGAGGGAAAGGACATAATTTTTTTTTTAAATTATGGCAGCACTTGTTTGTGTTATAGTAGAGATCTGGAAATAAGGTAAGTGTTCATCAGTTGTGGGATGGCTGAAAAATCATGACATATAAGTGTAATGAAATATTATCACCCCATAAGACAAGAGAGTCAGAAAAACCTAGTATGAACTTGTATGAACTGGTGCAGAGTGAACAATTCATATGGTGACTGAAACATTGTAAAGAAAGGCAACTGTTTAAGATTTAAGAACCATGATCAATATAATGGCAAATTACTACTCAAGTCATTCAGTGAGTCAAAAAAAAAAAAACAATTATTAGACTAAGAATCATGTTTCCTGCCTCCTAAAAAAGAGATAATGTACTAAAGGTGTATCAGACACAGCCTCATGTGGAGTGTTTTCTGTCTAACTGTACTTATTTGTTATGTGGTATGATCTTCCCTTCCTTACGTTCCTTCCTTCCTTCCTTTCTCCTTCCCTCTCTTCTTCCCTCCCTTTTTTCCTTCCTTTCCTTCTTCCTTCTTTCTTTCTTTGGGGTGTAGGGTGTGTTCAGAGAAGACTAGTACCTCTGGTGTAAGGGCTATCTACCTTAAGCAAGTGAAGACTTCTGGTGAAATGGGTGGTTGAGAACAATTTGTTCCAATGGTCATGAAAGCGGCTGAAGCAGGCTCTGTGGAGCACTTAGAGCTTGGTTAGACATTGAAGACACCAAGGTCATCCACTGCATCCCAGGCCATCACCAATTGTCTTGACTTTGTCTTCTGGACTTCAATGACTCTGGAAGAGAGAGTGAGTCCATGACTTCATGCAACTCTACCTCCCTTAAATCCAATTTATACACAAATAAAAGACATCACCCATACCATTTTACCATTTTTACCTACTTCAAAGTCCTGTGGTGACAGGCAAGTGAAGAAGCAGAAGGCATGGATTCACTGGGAGCTGTAGTCACAACCATATATATAGTTGGCCCATGCCACAGGGTCATCTTCTCACTGGAATGAAGCAACAGTGGGATTTGGGAGCCCCCTGCATATCTGAGCAGCCTTTTTTAAGGACCATACTGCTCACCTCCTGGAGCGAGGAAAGGACTAAAAAAGATGCCCTAAAAATTTTCTGCTTCACTAAACCCTGGCCTGCTTTCTGTGACATGCAGGGATCCCACTTTATGGTTGAAACATTAAAAAAAAATTATACAAACTTTTGAAAAATGTATCTACTCACCACTGGGACATGAAATGCACACAAAATCCAGTAGACCTAAGAGGTGAACAGCTCTTGTTGTGTGAGAATTCAGCAAGTATCACATCCAAATAGCAGCCCCGAGTGAAACAAGGCTGGCAAATGAAGGCCAGCTTACTAAAGTCAGAGCTGGATACATGCCTTTCTGGAGTGACCCCAGTGAAAGGGATCACCCTAAAGCTGGCATAGGTTTTGCAATCAAAACCAATCTAGTCAACAAGCATGTATACCTATTGAAAGGAGTAAACAACAGATTTGTGGCAATACAATTGCAACTTGCAGGAAAATGCCACACCACCATCATCAGTGCATATAATCCCACCATGATGAACCCTGATGAAGTCAAAGAAAAATTTTATGAAGATCTGGAGACACTCATCATCAATATGCCAAAAGAGGACAAGCTTACAATTCTGAGTGACTTTAATGCAAGAGTAGGCGCAGACTACCAGATGTGGCAAGGAGTTCTTGGGAGGAATGCAATCAGAAACACCAACAGCAATGGTCACTTTCTACTAAAGACTTGAGCATTTCATGACCGTCTCATCACCAACACTGTTTTCCATTTACCTAAATGCAATAAAATTTCATGAATGCACTTTCACAGCAAACATTGGTATTTAATAGACTATGTCACTGTAAGGAAAAAAGACAGGTGGGATGTGAGAGTGATGAAGGCAATATGTAGCACAGAGTGCTGGACTGGTCATACATAGACTTATCCTTGCCAAGCTAAATATTCATATTCAACTAAAGCAGCAGCCCTAAGGCAAGATGACTACCAGAAAACTTACTGTCAACAGATTACAGGGAAAGATGAGCCAACACATGGTTGGCAACAGTGAAGCAGAAAAGGAGTGGGCAGCTTTCAGAGATTTGGTGTACAACACTGCATTTACTCATCTGGGCCAGAACATTCACAAACATCAAGCTCAGTTTGATGAAAATGACGGGGAAAATCAGAAGATGCTAAATTAAGAATGAGAATGCCAAAGGGTTTACCAGCAGGATAGTTCGTCCATCTTTAAGAAAGCAGTGTTTAACCCCATCAAAAGTAAAGGGCAAATGAAGTTTGGAGAGATGCAAGATCCTTGGCTTAGTAAGAAGGTAGATGAAATTCAGTTTTATGCTGATAGTGACAATCTAAAGTGCTTTTATGATGTCTTGAAGGCTATTTATGGGCCAAAGACCTATGGTACTTCTCAACTATTCAGTACTGAGGGAGCCATATTGATTAGTGATAAGGACATGATCATGGAGAGATGAGGTGAACACTTCAATAGTGTTCTCAACAAATCACCATCAATCAATTAACCATATACCTCATATTAAAGCCAATTCCTCTCCATTTCCAAATGAAGTGGACTTCCAAATGAAGAAAAGGTTTTGAACACCATTAAGTTCCTCTTGTGTGACAAAATGCATTCCACTGATTATATTCCAGTTAAGATTTGCAAAGCAAGGGGTTCACTGCTCATACAAAAGCTGAATGAAATTTTCCAGGTTATATGGCAAGAGGAGGTTATCCCCCAGGAATTCAAGGATACCTCCATTGTCTATATTCTTAAAGAAAAAGGAAATAGATTACCTTGTGATTATCACAGGGGGTTTTCTTTCTTAGTTATTCCTGGCCATATTCTTGCCAGAGTCTCTCTTAATGTACTAATCCTTCGCTTTGAAGCTGGTCATCTACCTGAGAGCCAGTATGACTTCAGAAGTGCCAAGAAATGATTGATATGGTGTTTGATGCCTGACAACTCCAGGAAAAATACCAGTTGCAGGTTCATCAATCTGACCAAGACCTTTGATACTGTCAGTCAAGAAGGCTTATGGAAAATTATGGCAAAATTTGATTGCCCAGAGAAGATTATCTGTATTGCATGTCACTTTCATGACAGCATGCTTGCCTGGGTTCTGGATAATGGACAATGCTCTCATGCTTTCCAAGTCACCAGTGGAGTGAAGCAAGGCCGTGCACTTGCTTCCATGCTTTTTAGTGCGATGTTTTCAGCTATGTTGTCAGATGCCTTCAGCGAGGAAGAAAATAGCATCAAGGTCAGTTACTGCTCTGGTAATAGATTATTTAATTTGAAAAGTCTACAAGCCAAGACTAAAGTGGAAAGAGAGTTGGTGCATAAATTCTTTTCTCAGATAATTGTGCACTTAGTGTAGCTTCTGAGGCTGAGAAGCAACAAAGTATGGATCAATTCTCTGCTGCTTGTGCCAATTTTGGCCTAACAGTTAACACCAAAAAAACACAGGTCTTCCATCAGCCAGCCACCATTACACCATCAATATGTGGAACTATCAGTTACAGCAAATGGAAAAGTTTTGAATGCTGTGGATAAATTCACTTATCTTGACAATATATTTTTCCAGGGATGTACACATTGATGATGAGGTTGACATATGCATTGCCAGAGCTAGCTCAGTGTTTGGGAGGCTATGAAGGAAGGTATGGGAGAGAAGAGGTATTAGTCTGCTCTGAAGGTCTACAGGGCCATTGTGCTGACCTCATTGTTGTATGCCTGTGAAACTTGGACAGTATGCCAGTGCCATGCCAGGAAACTGAATCAAATTTCCATTTGAATTCTTTTAGAAAGATTCTGAAGATCACCTGGCAAGATAAGGTACCAGACACAGAGGTCCTTTCTTGAGCTCAATCGCCAAGCATTCAAACTCTACTACAGAGAGTGCAGCTCCAGTGGGCTGGCCCTGCTGTTCAAATGCCAAACATATGTTTGCCTAAAAGACTTTCATGGAGAACTCACACAAGGCAAGTGCTCATACGGAGGTCAGAAGAAACAATCCAAGGACCCTTTCAAGGTCTCTCTGAAAAACTTTGGAATTAATTGTGTGACATTGGAGACACTGGCACAGAACCACCCAGCATGGCATGCCTTCATCAGAGAAGGCTCTGTGCTCTATGAGCAAAGCAGAATTACAATGACTCAAAAGAAATGTATGATGCACAAATTCAGAGACATCTCTACTCCAAATGTTTCTGCAGACTATTTGTGGCCAACTTGTGGTAGAGCTTTCTGAGCTCAAATAGGCCTGATGGGCCACAGAGTTACACACTGTACCTTAATTCCAGCATAGCAATGTTATTTTAGTCCTCTTTCAGAATAAAGGACAGCAACCAACCAACTTCCTTCCTTCCTTCCTTCCTTCCTTCCTTCCTTCCTTCCTTCCTTCCTTCCTTCCTTCCT
>NW_020954751.1:21209626-21261222 GCF_900497805.2 Vombatus ursinus | reverse complement strand
CCTTCCTTCCTTCCTTCCTTCCTTCCTTCCTTCCTTCCTTCCTTCCTCTTTCCTTCCTTCTTTCCTTTCTCTCTTTTGGTAGGGACATTTATTAAGAGACTGGATAGCAGTGATAGTGATATTGAAAAAGGAGATAAAAGAGTGTCAATGAATCATTAAAAATAAACAGAAGAGAAAAGAAGGAAGTACAGGAAGAGAAAAATCATTAGGATAGTAGTGTTGGAAATATTACGCAAAATATTAATTGAAAGAAAAAATATGTATTAGAAAAAAGGCAAACTATCTGTAAAAGAAATTCACATTTTTCCTCTGATATTACCAAAACATGGCTCTGTACCAGACTTATGATCTTTTCCCTTAACTCTTCATCTAGTTCCTCTTTCGGTTCAGGTGATCAGTAGTATACATTGATAAAATTCCAGTTTTATTTCTGCCTTTCTTCTCTGTTTTTTTCTCCTGCTTCTTAACATTTTCTCACTTGAGTACGTCTCCTTGATGTACAGTGCTATTGGGAAACCCTTTTATCTATTTCAATTTAACAATATATACTCTTCAAGAATCATATTTTTGTCATACACATCATTCAACCATAACTCAGTGATACCAATAAGTTCAAATTTTCCTCTCTATCTTTAGGTTGTGTAATCCATCTTGTTTGTTGACTAAATTCTGGACATATGTGTATCAATTTTGAGCTCATATATTTGATTACTGTTCATCTTTTTTTTTTTTAGATTTTGTCTCTAGTACACTTCTGGGTGTTTAATTTTTTTTTTACATCATAGTTACTTTCTGTGGTGCATATCTTGGAGGCTATAAAGAATTAGCTTTCTCCCTCTACTTCCTTCTCATTGTGATTTTATATGAACAATTATGGGGGGGGGGAATAGAACCAGTTTTATCATCTTTAATGGATCTATTCCATTCCTGCCCAGGAGAATTCTATTCTCAGTCACTATCTTATGAAATAGTTTTTTTTTTCTCAAATCAGGTGTTCCATCCTGAATCCCTTACCTTCCATGGACAGCAGGGATAGAAACATTACTGGTGTCCTTAAGGTCTTCAGTTTTTTGCCTAGGATGCCATAATCTTTAGTTATGTTTTCTGAGTTCCTTTTGGCATTATCATTTATGCTTATATGACTTAGTAGAAGTACACATAAAAAATCTATTGATATTTTAGACAGAAATAACTAGACACGAACATGTTTTTTGGTTCATAATTAGTGCATAATATGTTTGCAATCAGACGATGGAAGGGTTAGAGTAAAATCAGAGATGTTACTACCCTGGAGTGTACCACTTAAGAGTAGAAGCCCATTTGAAATACATTTACAGAAGTTAACAGATCACAAATAGCAGCATTTCATCAAACAACAAAAAGTAGCTGAGATGAGAATGGATTTCCAGAGTACTTATGCACTTAGCATACATGTTTAGCAACTAAATTAAATTATACTCAGAGAATTTATAGATGAATTTGGAAGGATTTCAAGAAGTTATAATTTTGAACAGATTCACTGATGCACTCAATAAACATTTATTAAGCAACTACTGTATGAAAAGCTCCCATTAATCATTGATAGAGACTCTAAAGGAGCCATGGTCCCTTTCTTCATGAAGTTAATGGTTTAGCAGAAGAAGAAATGACAAACACAAATAATCATAAAATATACCACCACATATAAGCTAACTCAAGAGTTTTCATAGATTATGGTCCCCTTTCCCCAAGCTAAAATTTTACAAATAAGGGTTAGGTTGGTTAAAACACAGAGGATATATACAAAGGCATGACAATGGTCCATTAAGAATTTCAGGGATTCTAAGGCTCTGGATGGGGTGAGGTCGACCAGAAAATCTAAGGGAAAAAAGAATGTTTTGTTTAACTGTATTGGGGAATAGAAGAGACTTAGAAGGGCAGCTAGGTGGTGCAGTTGATAGAGTGCCAGGCCTGGAGTCATCCCATCCACCTGAGTTCAAATCTGGCCGCAGACACTAGCTGTTTGACCCTGGACAAGTCACTTAACCCTGTTTGCCTACAGTTTTCTCACCTGTGAAATGGCACTTCAGTATCTTTGCCAAGAAAATGCCAGATGGGGTCACCAAGAGTCAGACATACTGAAAACAACTAAACAACAACACCAACAACAACAAAAAGAGTAGGATCCCTGCTAGGCCTTGAGGGGATGATGATCGTGTACGATGGATGGCTGAGTTGCTTAATTTTTATTTTACTTATGTTTGTTATATCAAGGACAGTTGTCTTTGGACTAGAAAGAATTAAACAAAAGGGCTAATAGGGATAGAAAGCAAAAATCTGTAGGGAGATAATAACAGAGCATGCTGATTCTTTTAATGAGTTTAAGTCATTAGACCAAAATGACTTACATCCTAAAGTACTGAAAGAAATGACACATGTGATTGCTTGTTTTCTAAGGATTAATTAGGCTATTTTACCTCAGTATTTTGTCAGTCCAGATTTCCTTTCTTTTTTGATGTGACTGGTACTGTTTCACTGTGGGCTTGAATGATTCTTAACTTCCCCACAGCAATAAACTCTGCAAGCTTCCTAACAATCATAGAAGTGTTCTCTCTAAGGGCTATGTTATCTGCGCATTTTCTTGGTGTATTATCCTTTCTTAAAATGCACAGAATTAAAACCACAGTGAAAGAGAGCAATAAAATGTGTATGTATTACATGAAATTAAACACTTTCCTGATGGAGAACTAACTAACTAAAGGCTGAGAAACCAGCTCAATCCTATTTCATCTGGCCAAGATTAGGCATTCTGAGTCAGTCTACTAACATTAGGAACATGCATGCATGACCATTGCAGTCACAAAATGAAACCACATGCAAATTGCTGATTTTCTCAAGTAATTAACATGCCAATACAGGCAAATCATAAGCTAGATCAATGGCTAAATCCAAAGAATGTCAATATCAACTTGAAGGAGTTGTCCAATGAAGTACTCCAACAAGGATATGTGCTTAATACTAACTTTTTTTTAAAAAGAAATTACTTGGATAAAGACATAGTTTGCTTAGCAAACTTGTAAGAATAACTATCAGATAGACTTAGTCCTTCTCAGCAATGGAAGAATCTAAGACATCTCCAAAAGTTTCATGATGGAAAATGCTATCCACATCCAAAGAAAAAACAATAGAGTTTGAATTCAGATTGAAGCATACCATTTGCTCTTTTTTGTCTTCTGTTTTGTTTTGTTTCCTCTTTCTTATAGTTCCTTCTATTGGTTCTAATTCTTCTTACAACATGACCAGTGTGAAAATATGTTTAATAGGAATGTATATGTATAGCCTATATCAGATTGCAAGCCATCTTAGGGAGGGAGGTGAGGAGGAAGGGGGAGAAAAAATTTAAAACTCAAAAGCTTATGGAAATGATAGTTGATAAATCAAAATAAATTAATTAAAAAAAAGAATAGCTATCAAACTACATGACAAGATAAATGTCTACAAAGATCTTGACAGGCCAAAATTTGGGGGTCAAATTTTATTAGATAAAATTTAATAGGGATAAATATATGAAATATTATATGTGGGCTCAAAAAAATAAAATTCTTAAGTGCAGGATGGATGATGCATGGCTAGAGCATGTAAGAAAAGTTTGGAGTTTTTTTGGGAACTGAAATCTCACAATGAGTCAGTGATGAGGCTGCCAAAAAAGCCTATTAAGAGGGGCTACAAGACCAGTGGACCTCCATTTCTGATTATGGATCTCTCTCTAATGGTATCTTTTCCATTGCTTCTCTTTCACAGTTCCTAATTGATAACATTCTAAAGTCTATTCATCACCACCATTTTTCTCTCCTTTGCACTTTTGGGTGACCTATAGCTTTAATACTTCAGAGACACTGACATTCTGTGATTCACAGTCATTTGTTCACAGAAGAATTTAGGTATTGAAAAACTAATCCATTGTTTCCAGGGAGAAGTTTTCATTAAAAGCACTGCACAATTTCCCAAGTGTAACACAATCTTCTTTCTTCCTCCTCCTATTCAATTCTGGGCCCACTTCTTTGTCCATCTGCACTGTCTGTACAAGATGTACAGCTCAATGGGCTATCCATCCAATTGCAACAATGAAAATAATATCTTACATTTTCATTGTAGCATATTGTTAGAAAGTACTTTCATATCCATTATTTCGTTTAATGCAGACAAGAGTTATTTTTTGCTTCTATTGATATGCTCAGAGTTTACCACAGTGCCTGGCACAGAGAGAGCACTTGAATAATGTTTGTTGACTAAGTTAAAAATAATTTAGTGGAATAATGTTAATAACGATGAGGAGAAAGAAGTAGTTGGAAGATGGGATCAACTCTCTATCTATCAGACAGTTCTGTGACTTTGGACAAATCACATAACTTCCTTAATCTTTGTATTCTTCATTTTAAGCTTGGAGTACTTATTACAACATACTAACCTAGCTTTCTGTTCAAAGGATAGTAATATATAGTTTACCTAGCTTTATAATGCCTATTAGACCACTAACAGGCACTTCCATGCATCAGCTGTCTAAATAGTCAAAACTCCATATCTCCTGCTCCCTCTCCCCATACACTTATCACCATTTAGCTTAGCCTGACCCTTCCCAATCCTTAGCTTCTTCTGTCTCCCCCTTTCACTGTGTTCTCTGAAATCTCAGCTATATTTTTAACAAGCTCACCTAATCCTAGAAATCTTCCTCTTGCATATTTTTCATTATGATGCTAATTGGAAACCTGACTTTCTCCTTCATCCCTTCCCACCCATTTCTCTACACCAAACTCAGCCAGGAGTTGATGTCATACTCATTGCTTTCCATAACCACTTCCAGACTCTTCCCCCTCCACTGTCACTCAGAAACCTCCTGGATGTTCACACCTTTCACCTAGATTTCCTTATAAAAGATCTTGTTGACATGAGAGACAACATGCCATAGAGGAGAGATAGATTTGGAGTCATGAAAGATTAGTGTTTGAATACCACCTCCAGTGCTTACTAATTGTATGGCTGGTCAAATCACTTAACTTCTTTCTACCACAGTTTCCTAATCTCAGAAATAGGAATAAAAAAACCTGTAGTAACTAGCTCATTGGAGTGTTGTGAGATTATCAAATGCTGTGTCTGGTACCATTGTGTTCTCTCCTTCCTCTTTGATTCCTTCAGTACCTGGCTCACAGACCAACAGTCTGTTCTTACTCTCATCTTCATCCTTAGGAATTTCATTCTTCATTTTTATGACCCTTTATACTCTCTGGTCCTCCAATTCATCAATTTTCTTAACTCCAATGAACTGTCACCCATAGGTGTGGTTACCCCTAAGACCTTATCATCATCTAAAGTTTCCACTACTAAGATCTTAAATTATGAAATTACCCTCTTAGGTCCCAATATCCGGTCCTCTCACTTTTCCTATTGCCATACTCCTCTATGCTTGTTCTTCCTGCTCACTATAACTTCCTATCCCTTAATCTTTCCCTCTACTCCCAGTTCATTACACCTATTCTAGACTTACTTTCCTCTTTTCACAGTCTGGACCCTAACTACAGAGTTAACTAATTCAACAAGGTACTTTCATTCCCTTTGGAATACCTTGTCCCTTTGTATTTCTGTAGTTGTACCCTGATTCTCAACCCTAGTTTTTACTTTCTCCCAAATTTTGCTCCCAAATTGCTGAATGCTCCTGGGAGGAGGGGAATAACAAAATTGAACAGTCTGAGTTCAATACCAATTTCTAATGTTTAAACTTGACTAAGCCTTTGCTGAATAGCAAACTTTGAAGTCATCTCAATGTCACAATCTCCACAATAGCTGTTTCAAACCTTATGTCTCCTCAAGCACTGATCTCCATCCTTAACAGGTGACCTAGCCTGCAGAAAAGAGGGAGGACATCTCACACATCAGAATTTCTCTACATCTTTACCTGTCCCCTCCTCCTTTACTCCAACCTCACAAGATGAAGTACTTTTTCTTTCTTTCTAGAATTAACCTTTCCCTAAATGTCCTTGGGTCCATCCCTTCCCATACATATCATTCTCCCTCTTACACTTTAAACTTAGCCTTTCCACTGATTGTCTAAGCCCAGGCCATCAGAATGAACTTTTCTCAGTCTTCATCTTCTTAAACACCATAGATAACTATCTTCTCCTGGATAGTCTCTCTTCCACTGATTTCCACAACATTATTTTCTCTTGGTTCTCTCCTACTGCTTTACTTTTCCATCTGTCTATGCTGATTCATCCTCTTCTTCCCACTCTCTGAGTATGGTTGTCCCACAAGGCTTTGTTTTCTGTCTCTATACTCTGTCTTGATGATCTCATTTTCTCCCAAGGGTTTTATAATCAACTCTGCACAGATAATCAGATCTATATAGCCAACTCTAATCTTTCCTATGAATTCCCATCTTGCATTACTAACTGCCTGCTGGATATCTCTATTTGGATGTCCTGTCTGTACCTCACAGTAAATATGTCCCAAACTGAACTCACTATCTCCCCTACTCCACATGTTCTTTCACCTTATTTGTACTTCCAAGTTTTTGTTGATGATGCCATCATCATCCCAGTCAGCCACACCTGAAATCTTGGAGTCATCTTTGATTCTACCTCCTCCCATAATCCTTAGTACCCTGAGGTTTGGTATTTTCAAAGGAGTTTGTTGTTCAATTGTGTCTGACTTTATGACTGCTTTAAGAGTTTTCTTAACAAAGATACTGGAGTGGTTGGCCTTTTTGTTCTCCAGCTCATTTTATAGATGAGGAAACTTAGGCAAATAGGATGAAGTGTCTTGCCCAGGGTCGTATAGCCAATAAGTGTCTGAGACCAGGTATGAATGCAGAAAGATGACTTTTCTTGACTCCAGGCCTGATGCTCTACCCACTCCACTATCTAACTTCCTTTAAAAGGAGGAAAGCAATTTTAACTTATTTTCTAAAAGATACAATGCATTATCTACTGAATAGGTTTGTGAATCTCTTGCCAAGTCCAGCCAGTTCTATTTCCACATCTTTCTCAGTTGCCTCCCTTTCACCCATAATACTATTAGTTTGGGCCTTGGTCAGATCTCACCTGGATTTTATTGTCTTAATCTCCTAAATTATTTGTTTTCCTCCATTTTCCCCCATTAAATGATCCTCATATATGACTGGTTTGACAATGTATCTCATTACTCAAGAAATTTCCATGACTCTCCATTTACATAATGGAAAAAAAAAACAACAACACAATCTCTGGGAAGCTATTTACTCTCACATATTGCCCCATCCCTCTATCTTCTGAATGGTTCAGAGGCCATGCTTTTTGAAAATCTTTATATCCTTAGCATCTAGCTCAGTGTGTTGTTTAGAAGGCACACAATAAGTGTTTGTTGAATTGAATTGAATCCTGACTTTATTATCTACAATGTAAGCTATCTCTCCAAGCTTCATCATCATTTACAAAATTTGGTAATGGTGCATCTATACCTTCATTCATTATCAGAAATGTTGAACAAAGACTGATCCTTCAGTACTCCATTAGAGACCTTCCTCTAAGTTGGCATTGAAGGAATAATGAGTATTCTTTGTGTCCAGTCATTTAGTCAATAACTGAATTACTCAAATGCACTGTAATCTAGTCTACATGTCTCCACCTTGGCTATAAAGATAGCATGTAAATTCTTTCAAATGCCTGATTCCGATCCGAGTATATTCTATATTTGACATTCTCCTGATCTGTGGATAGCATTACCTGTTAAAAAAAAGTAAAGAAAGAACTCTGGAATGACCAGTTTTCCAAGAAGCCATGATGCTTTTGAGTGACAGTCAGCTATGACATGATCTTGAGAATAGCTGCATTCTATTAGATTACTTTTCCCACTGATTTTTAGGTCTATCTCCTTAGCACAGTGGATAAATCATCTGCCTTAGAGTCAGGAGCACCTGAATTCAAACCTGGCCTTAGACACTTATTAGCTGTGTGACCCTGGGCAAGTCACTTAACACTCTCTGCCTCAGTATCCTCATCTATAAAATGAGCTAGTAAAAAAGGGGCAAATCACTCCAGTATCTTAATAATTTAAGTTAATTGATGTTCATTGTGAATTCAAATTGATCTCTTTCAATAGGCCTCCACCTTTCTCTCCCTCACTCCCCAACACATTTTTCCTCATTGGATTATTTGTTTTTGTTTTTGTTTTTCCCAAATTTCATTCTTGAGAGGTTCTTATCCCTCTAAAATAGTGTTTCTTAATTTTTTTGTGTATCATAGACCCCACTGGCAGTCTAGCGAAGCTTATGGACACCCTTTTCAGAGCAATGTTTTGTTACCTACATTCACAATCGAAGGAAATGCTCAATTTCAGTCAGACAGTGGTGAAAATGATTTTTTTTTTCATATCCAAGTTCAGGGATCTCCTGAAATCTGTCCATGAACTCCAGGTCAAGAACTCTGGTCTAGAATCCTAGGCTATGAGATCTCCTAAAGTTTAAGCTTCACATCAGAGTATTCCTGATTTGTTCTCCTTTATCATAAATTCCAAGATGAAATGGTCATTTCTTCTTAACATTCTCATTATTTTTAGTTCAGCAACCAATTCTTCCTTATTGCTCAGAGTCAAGTTCAGAATAAGAATTTTTCCCTCTTCCACTATTTAAAGGATGAGGTTATTATTTATGCAAAGTAATGATCTGTCTGCTTTGGGCAAAAACTGCTGCAACAGATGTCTTGATAGGTGAAGTTCCCCATTACCACAGTGTCATGCCTCCCTCCCAGTTTTCTATGTGTTTTCTAAAATCATCATCTAATTCTTTTTTTTCTCTTCTGATAGTTCATAGCATACTCTTTTTTTTTCCCATATGTTGCTCCTCATGTGAATATTCCCCACCATGCTTCCCTCTTTTGATGCTTGGATAAGCATGTTTTCCTAATTTACAGTGCTATCCAACTATATTTTTAATCTGTTTGATTCTGTTCCTTCCAAATCAAATAAATCCATGTGGAAACATATTTCAAGAATGAGGTGAATTCCCACCAAATTTCATTGATACGAAGTAATCATGTTAGAATCTCTACTTCACCTTGTTTATTACACCTATTCTTTATATGTTTTTAATAAATATGTGAGAAAAAAATAGTTGCTATCTTTCTTCTTAGATACCATATCCTGTGAATTACTGGGTCTTCCCACTGTTCTTCCTCAGGTTATGGCTATGGTTTCAATTTGGCAGGTTCACGTGGGGAATTTTCCCCTTCCGCATTTTCAGTTTAAACCCAACTTAATAAAATATTCTAGATTAGTTACACATATATACACACACACACACACACACACACATACACACACACATATATACACTTATTAGAATAAAATGTTCAAAATTCTAATAAGCCAAGATACATATTGATCTTCCTTAGCCAAGAGCCTATCATTCCTGTATTTTAAGTTGTGATCTAGAATCTTCTCTGGTAATAGTAGCAGCAGCAGCAGCAGCAGTAGTAGTAGTGGTGGTGGTGGTGGCAGTGGTGGTGGTAATGGTGGTGTAGTTGTGGTTGTACTAATATTTATACTACAAATTTTAGTGTTCTTAGGAAAGAAACATCTTTTAAACTTTAAAAGTCACATAAATGAGATGTTGATGTTATTCTGCCATCCAACATACTAGTTCTCCTCACCTTGCTTCTCTAACCTTTGTTGCTCCTCTTTGGCTGTATGCATTGTGGTACTATTCTCTGGCTCTTACACAGTGCTAGTCTTGTCTTCTAAATTATATTGTAACTTTATTGAACATAAGGGAACAGGTTTTTCTACTTGTGTGTACTATAGGGCTAGGCCTGGAGAGATCAATATTCCTCTACCAACCTGATTAAATGTGTTCACTCCCTGAACTGATTCAGGCCTTTAGTTTTTGGATCAAACAATAGATAAGGAAACAATCATTAAGCACTTACTATGTGGTAGGCACTGTGCTAAGGATTTTACAAATATCTTATTTGATCCTCACAACAACCTTGAGACATAGGTGCTATTATTATCCCCATTTTATAGTAGAAAACTAAAGCAGACAGAGGTTGATGACTTACTGGGGTCACACAGGAAAAAAGGTATCTGAGGTTGAATTTGAACTCATGTCTTTACAACTCAAGGCACCACATTTTATTTACTGTATCACCAACTCCTAGGTCTGAAATGTACAGGAAATGCTAATAAGGAAGTCTTCTCACTGTCCTACACAAAGTCCTACTTTGGCCTAAGTAGTTTTACAAATGTCACCCATGTGCACTCTAGGCATGTAGGAGGTAAGTTGTTATCTCATTTCAGAAAACAGCATGGTAGAGCTTCTTTTGCACAATCAGTTCTCAATAATTGGTTCAGGTGCTAATTCTAACAACCCTTGGAGCAATCAATTGAAAAGCTAAAGTCAGCATTTTGACATTGAAGGTGAAAAGACTCTTTCTATGTACCAACTAGCTATTAAAAGTGTGAATAAAAATTGTCAACAATATCACCTAAGCTTCCTTGCTTGTCCCCAAGCCACACAATCAAAGAACATTCCTAATCAGAAAGAACTTTAGACATTGTCTAGTCCGTAAGGCAACCTGTAACCTTAACTAAAATCCCTTTTGTAAAATAACTGATAAGTGGTCCAGGCTTCCCTGACTTCATTCAAGTCCAGAGGTGGGGAACCTACAGCCTCCCACCCCTGTAATCAAGTCCCAGCTAAAATTTCACCTTCTACAAGAAGCCTTTCCTGATCCCGTCTCTCCATCCAGTGCCTTGACAATTTATCCCATATGTATCTTACTTGGGCATAGTTGTTTGCATGTTATCCGATCCTACTAGACTTTGAGCTCCTTGAGAGCGTGGACTGTTTTTTTTTTTCCTTTTCCTTGTATCTTTACTTTTAGCATGGTGCCTTGGCTTTTATTGTTTGTCCTTCATTTTGTATTAGACACTCAGTAAATGTTTGTTGACATAGTCATCCAGCCCCAGTTTGAAGATAACTCTTCAATGAGGCTAGGACCCACTACTTCGCAAGTCAACCCATTCTATGGTGGTACAACTGTTCAGAAGTTAGTTGCTATTACAGTTTTCTTTTTCCCTCCATCTACTCTAAATCTTTCTTTTTGTGACCTCCACCCATCTTTCCAAGTTCTTCCCTTTAGGCCCAAGCAGTACAACTGTAACCTCTCTTCAGCCCCTCAGATACACTTGGGAGTCAGTTATCAAGTACCCTCAATTCCTCTCTATTCCAGATTAAATTTTATTAATTCCTTCTAAGTATTCTTGATGAGGTTCATAGTGTACCCCAAAAATGTTGGGCTTCACGGACACCATGATGAAGAATAGATGCATAGGTCCCAGTTACCTGAAAGAATTCACTTGGACAGTCTCCAAGTTAAAGAATGGCATTTATTGGGGTGATACACAACAGCAGGCTCTGTTGCTCCCCATGGGAGACAGAGTACTTAGCCAGGTTAGCTATCTGGTCTAAATACAGTTTGACAGCATAGGGGGAAGGGGGAGCAGAAGAATGGGAGGAGGGGCAAGCACAGCTCTGGAATACCTGGAATATCAGGTAGTCCCAAGGTGTCTTTGTTATGCAGATGAGCAAGGGGAACCAGAAAGTAGAGAGGAAGAACTGTCATGGAATGTCAGGTAGTTAGGAGGTGCTTTATGAAAGCACACAGCTAAGTCCACAGTGGGGGCATCAATACAAAGTCTATGATTGGTCACATCCTGCATCTTATCTCATATTTCACATCGTGCATCCTGCTTGTTCCATCTGCCTCGAACACTCTATCTACCTCATCATTCTGATACAGCATAGTATCCTAGTCATGGGATCTGGTAATTAAAAAGGAATGGCATGGTGGCTTATTTTAAAAGTCTGTGGGATGCAGGGTGATGCAGAAAGAATTAGCTTGTGAATGACAGTTTCTAAGATTCTAAGATTCTGGAAAGATGTTTTAGTATTTGAGCTCAGGGAGTATTGGATGTACAGTAGGCTTGCCTTTCTTCTATTTTTCTTTATCACCACAAACATTTGCATGAAATGAAGATCATAATTCCCCACTAGACCTTTAGGCTCCAGCTACATATTCTACCCCTCTAGGTCTAACCTAGCAATTGATGACTGTGGGAACCATTTTCATGGCATGAATGTGCTCTGTTTTATGGGATGAGAAGGAAAAGGAGGCAGAGGCCTTGCTGCACTTCAAAATAAGTCAAGATCCTCTCTTTATGCAAATAGTATAGGCCTAAGGAGAGAGAAAAATCAGAAAATATGAGCTATTGGGGAATTCTATGTAATATAGCCTTCCTGGGTTTTGGTTTCCAAAGCAGGTAAAGGTTGTATTCTGCTTCAGTGCAAACTACGAATTTGTACTTAAAGTGTGTTTGCTCTCATTTTTATTCATAGAGTGTTCTCAGTATAGTAGGGTAGTGGTTAATAAACCAGTGAATCAAGTTGAGGGAAATGACATGAGAAAGAGTTAAGCATGGTAAAATAATAATAGCTAGCATAGAACAATATAAAACAACAATAACAATACTGGGTTTGGAACCAGAAATTGCTCAATAGTGTGACAGAGTATAAAGATAGTTGAATTTAGAGTCAGAGGTCCTGGATTCCAATCTTGACTTTGCTCTCTAGTACCTATGCTACCTGGGCAGTTAGATGGTGCAGTGGAGAGAGTACCGGGCCTGGAATCAGGAAGACTTATCTTCCTCAATTCAAATCTGGCCTCAGACACTTACCAGCTGTATGACCCTGGGCAAGTCATTTAACCCTTTACCTCTGTAAAATAAGATGAAGAAGGAAATGACAAACCACTCCAATATCTTTGCCAAGAAAACCCCAAATGGGGTCACAAAGATTCAGATGGGACTGAAACAACTGTACAACAAGTACTTATGTTACCCAGGGGAAGTTGCCTTATTATTTGAAATGGGGGAGAAGAAGTCAGGTTAGATAGAGATCAACTCTAGGGTGCCTTCCTTATGGTTATAATTCTATGTTCCTATGACTTGGGTTTGAATCTTGGCTTTGACTGTGACTAGCCTCTTTCTCTGTATTTCAGTAATAGGGATGGCAATATCTGCCCTGCCTGTGCAATGAATGTGATATTGTGAAGAAACATTTTCATAAAAATAGGGACAGTTTTGTATAGTGGATAGAGAGCTAACCTGGAGTCAGAAAAACCTGGGTTCAAGTCCAACCTTTCACACATACTGGTTTGTAATTGCTGGGCAAGTCACTAAGTCCCTCAGTGGCTCAGGAGAAGGTCTAAGGGTGGGGTGGTATGAGACCTGTAGCCTAGAGGTCACATGTGGCCCTCTGGGTCCTCAAGTGCAGCCCTAAAACTCTTAGGGTGGAGTGGGGTACAGAACCTGAACCTGTACACAGGTAATGGCACCTGAAAGGGCCATTCTTGAGGACCTAGAGGGCCACATGTGATCTCAAGACCACAGGTTCCATACCTCTGTCTTAGACTTAAGACCCCTGTCTTAGACTGAAGAACAGTTGCCAATTTGTATTAGTAGGTGGAAGCTCTTTTCTGAAAAATGGAAATATGTGTCTGGATAAATTTTATATACAGATGAGCACAACTAGGCAAGGTAGCCAGAGAGCTGACCTCAGAGTCAAAAGGACATGGATGTAAGTCTCACCTTTGACACACACTGGCTGTGTAATTTTGGGTAAATCATTTGACCTCTCAGTGCCCTCCAGCAGCTCTCTAAGACTACAAATTAAAGATGGATATAGAGAGATAGCAAAGGGAGTTAGGGCAGAATGGACAGAAATGGACTCTGAGTCAGAAAGTCTATCCAATGGTACCATTGCTATGGGGAAGCAACTTCATAAAGATAGGCCTTGAGTCTGGAAATTGAATCAGTAACGACCAATAAACATTTATCAAGAGCCTACTATGTGCCCTAGCACTCTGCTAAGCACTGAGAACACAAAAAAGAGGCAAAAGATTGTTCTGCCCTCAAGAAATTTATGATCTAATGGGGAAGTGCTTACAATCAAATGGGAAGTTCAAGTATCACCATATATACATTTATGAAAAATAAAATAAAATTCTATTTCAGATACTTACTAGTTGTGTGACCTTGGTAATTCATTTACTTGTTTGTCTCAGTTTTCTCAACTGTATATATGTTGGCTAGTTGATTCTAGACTAAGTCACTTAATTTCTCAGCATCCCAGGGGCCTCTTTAAAACTATAATTGGTAGAGAAGTTTCCATCCTGGGAATTCTAAACTAGAGGTTCTTAGCTTTTTTGGTGTGTCATGGACCTCTTGGACAATCTGCTAGAGACCCTGTCTCAGAATGGTTTTAAATGAGTTGTTTTGTTTTGTTTTGTTTAAGATAAATTTGATTGCAGAAGAAACCATTTATATTAATACATTTATCAAAGAATAAAGAATTTAAGACAGATTTTTGGGCTACAGGCTAAGGTTTTTATTTTATTTTTGTTTTAAAATTTTGTTTGTTTTTTTTAATAAAATTTTAAGATAATTTGTTGGACCCCTGCTCTATAGGGCTAGACTTTTAAACCAAAGCCCACAAAGTTGTATAAATGTTTGAAGTATCATTTTAAGAACGTCTGCCACTAGTTAGACCCATGACTTTGGACAAGTGATTTCACTCTCTAGATTTTAGTTTGCTTATTTGGGAAACTGAGGCCTTAGATTAGTTTCAATTCAATTCAGCAGGCATTTATAAAACACTTGCTGAATGCTAGACACTGTGCTAATCCTGAGAATACAAACAACAACAGTAGCCCCTGTTCTCTAGGAGCTCACATTCTATCGGGGGGGAAAGAAGAACCATAAGAACACAGATAAGTCAATATGGAATCTATTAAAAAAAAAAAAGAAAGAAAGAAAGACAAGAAAAGAAGTAATGGGGCAGGGGAAAGAGTTCACTAACAACCAAGAGGACTGGGAAAGGCTTTCTTGGGTCATTATTGAGCTTTGAAGGAGCCAGGGATTACAGACTGATTTCAAATGTTTCTTGTAGCTCTAATAAGATTCTATGATGCCTTTTCTCATCAGTTACTAATTGGGCAATATTGATGGAGGAGGTAAAATATACTCCAGAGTATATTTTTCAGAAGGACCAGGGTTGAAGATAAGGGAAAAGATCAATATTGTGCAGCTGAAAAAGGAAGTAATATTATTCTTTCAAAACTCAAGTATCACCTCCTCTTTGAAGCCTGCCTTGGCTCCCCCCAAGTGTTAGTTTTCTGTTCTGCCTCAGATGGTAGAGGATGATTACCAAGTAAAGTTTAATAATAATTATAACAGCTAAATCAACAATGACTAGCATTTATATGGCACTTAACTATATTCCAGGCATTGTCATAAGCACTTTAACAAATATTATCTCATTTTAGACTCATAACAACCCTAGAGGGTGAGTTACGGTTGAGAAAACTGAGACAAACAAGTAAATGAAATACCAAGGTCATACAACTAGTAAGTATCTAAAATAGAATTTTCTTTTTCTTTTTTTTTTTTTGTTTTTTTGGTTAGGCAATTAGGGTTAAGTGACTTGCCCAGGGTCACACAGCTAGTAAGCGTCAAGTGTCTGAGGCCAGATTTGAACTCAGGTCCTCCTGACTCCAAGGCCGGAGCTTTATCCACTGAGTCATCTAGCTGCCCCTTTATTTTTTATGTATGTATATATGGAGAGACAGAGATAGAGACAGAGAGAGAAAGAGAGAGAGAGATTGAGAGATAGAGAGAATGATTGCATTAGGCATACAAGAATGCAAGTTTGATCTTTGTAGGAAAAAACCCCAATAAATAATCTTAGGAGATCTTGGATTATGAGAACATCATGGAATATGAAGGGTCCTTGGTCATAAGATTTTAGATTTGGAAATGGAAGGATCTTTAGAGGGCATCTATTCCAAAACCCTCATTATACAGACAGGAAAACTAAGGCCCATTCAAGGTGCCAAAGGTAGCAAGTAGCAAAAGATTCATATTGGGCTACACAGAAACTAGAAGGTCATCTACACTAGTCCTTCCTTTGCCACTGGGCATGACTATATATACATAACCCAACTTTAGACAACTAGTTTTCTATCCTTTTTTCTAAAGGATCTTCCAGGATAAAGGCCTTGGTTTCATTTTCCCTCAGAAGCATTTTAATATTCTCATTCCATTATTGTTGTTTTCCCTTCTGCCCAACTCAGAGCTTTCTCTCTCCAATTTTAGCCTACAACTTTAATTAGATAATAAGCATTTAATGAGTGTCTACTTCATATGGAAACCTTGGGGATAGAGATGGGGATAAGCATCAGGAAGGGATAATAAAAAGTGAATAGAAGACAATGTCCTTGCTTTAGAATAAAAATAAAGTCTTAGGAATACAGGAAGGTAGACTATCAGAACATAAAGGGACCCCAGAAGTGATCTAATCTAACACACTTGGCCAAAAATCCCTGTGCAGCTTAATCAACAAAAGCTATCTACTATTTGCTCAAAATCTAAAACAGGCCCATTCTCTTTCATGGTAAGGAGTAAAACTGGCTTTATAGGAAGACTGAGAATTAGTCCATATGGGAACCCCCTGAAGAATTGAATATGCTTAACCTGGAGAAGGGAAGAAGTAGGAAAGAAAGTATGTTGTCGATCTTTGAAAAAAGTAAAAGGATCCAGACTGTTGTTATTTAGTAGTTCAATCGTGTCTGACTCTTCATGATCTTGTAGACCACAGCATACCAATACTGTCCATGAGGTTTTCTTGGCAAAGATCCTGGAGTAAAAAGTATGTTGTCCATCTTTGAAAACAATAAAAGGACCAAAACTAGGTCTTATTTTATTTTCTATAGTTCCTCAAAGAAGATTCAGTGTCCCTAAGTCACTACATTCTAGCCCTCTCTCCATTAAAATAATTTTGTTATGATAGTAGAGCATATCAGAGATCTTGACAAGTACTACTATTTATTATAAAATAGTAAATCATCCTGAGTCCATGATATGGGACTACTTTTTAGGGTAGCATACAGAGAAAAGGAATGGTGTTATGAAATGTACTTTGGACTTGGGGTCAGAAGATCTGCATTATAGCCCCAGCCCCACTACCGTTGGCAAGTTTTTTAATCTCTCTGAGTCCCATTATCATCTGTTGAACAGATAATTATACTTGCGCTATTTACCTAACAGAGGTATTGGAAGGATTAAATTAAATACTGTATGCAAAACCAATTAGGAGAATAGAGTCCTAGAGTTGGACGGAACTTTAATCATCTGACCAAGAAAGGAATCTCTTCTCCTTGTCCTTCCCACCAGAAGTGTCAAACACATGACATGAAGCCTGCAATGTTCCCTAGTGCGGCTCAAACCAGATTAAAATGTAATTGGGAAATAAAGTCAACTTGTGGTCTACAAGGATCCTTACGTAAGGATCAGTGGATCCCATTTCTGTTTGAGTTTGACACCAGTGGTCCAGGGCAGCGAGGAGGCACCATGGATGGAGTACCAGGCCTGAAGTCAGGAAGACTCAACTTCCTGAGTTCAAATCTGGCCTCAGAGTTGCTAGTTGTGTGACCCTGGGCAAGTTACTTAACTTTGTTTGTCTCAGTTCCTCATTTGTTAGAAGGGTTGGGGAGAGAGAGAGACAGAGACAGAGAGAAAGACAGAGACAGAGGCAGAGTCAGACAGACAGAGACAGAGAGAGACAAAGAGAGTTGGAGAAGGAAATGGCAAAACCACTCCAGTATCTTTGCTAAGAAAACCCTGAATGGGGTCACAAAGAGTCAAACACAACTGAAAGGATTGAACAACAACCAGTATACTATGCAAATGATCATCTAAACTCTACTTGAATATCCCCAGGAAAAAGAATCACACTACTTGACAAGATAATCTATTAATTTTAGGATGTTTTTTCTTACAACTAGTCCAAATCTGAATACTTGTAACTTTCAAGATTTTTAGAGCTGGAAAGGACCTTAGAGGTTATCTAATAAAATTCCTCCCTTTTATAATTTCATAGTTGGATAAAATGCATCCTAGAGATGTTAAGGATCATATAAGTAGTAAATTGCAGAACTAGGCTTCTGATTGATGTCCTCAACCCCAAATTCAGAATTCTTTCTTTAAAAAAATTAATATTTTTCTTTTTTAATTTTACTTTCAGTTCAAAATTTTCTTCTTCCCTCTACCCCCTCTCTCACCCATTGAGAAGGCAAGAAATGATACCCATTATACATATGAAGTCATGCAAAATATTTTTGTGTTAGCCATGTCCTGGGGATGGGAGGAACAAGAAAAATGCTTAAATTTGCAATCTGAGGAGCAGATAGGTGGTGCAGTGGATAGAGCAATGGCCCTGAATTCAGGAGGACCTGAGTTCAAATCTGGCCTCAGACACATAATATTTCCTAGCTGTGTGATTCTGGGCAAGTCACTTAACCCCAATCACCTCACCAATAAATAAATAAATAAAATAAACAAACGAAAAAGACTTTGGATTTAAAAAAAAAATTGCAATCTGAGTTCAATAGTTCATTATTTGGCGGCTAACAGCATTTTTTCATCATGAGTCCTTTAGAGTTATAGTGGATAATTGCATTGATGAGAGTAGATTAGTATTTTTCAATTAGCAAGCATTTCCTTTCTGTCTTTTCCACCTCACCACTTGGAAAACAAATAGAAAAACATAACACTGGTATCAAATATGCATTGTCAAGCAAAAATAAATTCCCTCATTGGCCATGTTCAAAAATGTGTGAATCACTCTGCTTATTTAGTCCTTTACTTCTCTGTCAAGGGGGGGTATTATGCTTCAGCATTGGTGCTCTGGAATCTCTGTTTATAATTACAGAGTTCTTAGGTCTTTCCAATTTGTTTGCCAAAGAGTTTTTTCTACTGCATTGTGTTCTTGCTTCTCAAACTTTAAAAAATAGATCTAGTCATTCATCTGCAATACAGCCCAGTCACTCCAGTATTTGAAGACAGCAATTGGTCAATTCAAAAATATAAACGTGTCAGATCTAGGATAGATACCAGAAATACAAAGCAACTCTCTCTACCTTCAAGCTTTCATTCTAAAGGGTGAGACAGCATATAAATATATGGAAAATATATATGAAATGATTACAAAAGCAATGTGGAGGTTAAGGGGAAGCACTTGCAGCTGAGGAGAACAAGACTGGCTTCCCATAAGAAGTGACACAGGAGCTGAGCTTTGAAGGAAAGTAGGAATTCTAAGAAGCAGAGATGTGGAGGAAATGCATTCCCAGCAGGAATGGGGGATAACGTGCAAAACATCGAGACAGTTAATGGAACATTGCATTAGACAAAGAGCAAAAGAGCCGATCTAATGGGATTGTAGAATGTGGGAAGGGGAAAAGTGTTTAATAATGCTGGAAAGATATGTTGATGCCAGGTTGTGGGGGGTTTTAAATGCCAAACAAAGGAGTCTATTGAATTTTTTCTCCTTGAGGCTAAGCATTTCCAGTGGCAGCATTGATATGAAAAGGACTCTTGAGTCAGGCATTTTGGATTTGAGTACTAGCTCTAATTAAAATCATGTAAGCCAGAAAGTCCAAGAGGCGGAGGTGAAGAGGGAGTGTGTCCCAGGCATGGGCAGTACAAAGGCACAGAGGTAGGAGGAGTATCATGTGTGTAGGACAATCAGAAGAAAGGGAGGGAAGAAGAGAGAACCTTTTCCTCTTTCTATCCCTTTTGGGTATAGACCATCCAATGGAATGACTTGGTCAAAGGTCAGAGGGCATGAACTTATTTAGTAACTTTTTGTATATAATTCCACATTGCTTGCCAGAATGCCTGGAGCAGTTCAGAGCGCCACCAAAAATACATTAGTATTTCTGTTTGCCTAAAGCCCCTCCAACATTTGTCATTTTCTTTTCTTTTTGTCAGTTTCCAATCTGATGTGTATGAGGTGTAAACTTATAATTGCTTATTTATATTTCTGTAATTTTAGTTATTTGAAGCATTTTTTCATGTGGCTATAGATAGCCTGAGTTTATTGCCCTGAGTACTGCCTATTTATATTCTTAGAACATTTTTTCAATAATAATCATTACAATAGCTAGCATCTATATAGAATTTTAAGGTTTGCAAAATGCTTTACAATTATCTAATTTGATCCTCACAACAACCTTGCATGGTAGAATGGGCTATTACAATAGTCATTTTTATAGATGAGGAAACTGAACTACTTGAGAATCTAAGTGACTTGCCCAAGGTCACACAGCTGTGTATCTGAGGCCTCATTTATACCCAAGTCTTCTCAACTCTAGGTCCAGCACTCTACCCACAATGTCACCTCATTACCTCAATCTATAAATTCTGTAATGGCTCTAATTCTTATAAATTTACATAAGTTCCTTATATATCTTTGCAAATGAGACCTTTATCAGAGAAACTTTCTGCAAAGATTATTTTCCTTAGCTAATTATTTCTCTTCTAATCCTACCTGTATTTGATTTGTCTTAAAAAAAAAAATAAAAAAACTTTTATTTTTATATAACCAAAAATATAGAATTTATCTTTTATGATACATTTTGGGACCTCTTGCCTAGGTCACATATCCATTTGGAATTTATCTTGGTAATAGGTGTGAGGTGTTTGGGTATAACTAATTTCTTCAATACTGCTATCCAATTTTCCCATCAGTTTTTTTTTTGTATTTTTAAATTTTATTTTATTTTTCTATTTTTAACATGTGTTTTTAAAACTTTGGGTTACAAATTTTCTTCTTTCCTCCCTCCCTACTCACCCTCATTGAAAAGGCAAGCATCTCAGTACAGGTTATAGATGTGTAGTTATGCAAAACACTTCCATTGTAGTCCTGTTGTGAAAAACTAAGTATATTTCCCTTCATTCTATCCTACCCCCCATTTATTCTATTCTCTCTTTTGACCCTGTCCCTCCTCAGAAGTGTTTGCTTTTGATTGTCCCCTTCCCCAATCTGCCCTCCCCTCTATCAACCCCCTGCTCTCTTGTCCCCTTCCCCCCTTATTTTCCTGTAGGGTAAGATAAATTTCCATACCCCATTGTGTATGTTATTCCCTCCTTAAGCCAAATCCTATGAGAATAAGATTCACTCATTCCCTCTCACCTTTCCCCATTTCCCCTCCACTGCAAAAGCCTTTTCTTGTCTGTTTCATGTGAGATAATTTACCTCATTCTACTTCTCCCTTTCTCCTCCCAGTGTAATCCTCTCTCACCCCTTAATTTTATTTTCCAGATATCACCCCTTCATCTTCAACTCACCCTGTGCCCTCTATCTATCTATACACAGATATAATTTTTTCCCTCCCACTACCCTAATACTGACAAAGGACTCATGAGTTACAAATAGCATCTTTCCCTGCAGGAAGGTAAACAGTTCAACCTTAATAAGTCTCTTATGATTTCTCTTTCCTGTTTACCTCTTCCATGTTTCACTTGAGTCTTGTATTTGAAGGTCAAATTTTATATTCAGCTCAGGTCTTTTCCACAGGAATGCTTGAAAGTCCCCTATTTCACTGAACGACCATTTTTCACCCTGAAGGATTATACTCAGTTTTGTTAGGTAGGTGATTCTAGGTTGTAGTCCTATCTCCTTTGCCCTCCGGAATATCATATTCCCTGACTTCCAGACCCTTCATGTAGAAGCTGCTAAATCTTGTGTTATCCTGATTATGTTTCCACAATACTTGAATTGTTTTCTTCTGGCTGCTTGCAATATCTATCTTCTCCTTGACCTGGGAATTCTGGAATTTGGCTACAGCATTCCTAGGAGTTTTCCTTTGGGGATCTCTTTCAGGAGGTGATCAGTGGATTCTTTCAATTTCTATTTTGCCCTTTGGTTCTAAAATATCAGGGTAGTTTTCCTTGATAATTTCTTGAAAGATGATGTCTAGGCTCTTTTTTTGATCATGTTTTTCAGATAGTCCAATAATTTTTAAGTTCTCTCTTTCCTGGATCTATTTTCCAGGTCAGTTGTTTTTCCAATGAGATATTTCACATTCTCTTCTATTTTTTCATTCCTTTGGATTAGTGTTACAGTGCCTTGATTTCTCAAATTGTCACTAGCTTCCAATTTCTCCATTCTAATTTTTAAGGAAGTATTTTCTTCAGTAAGCTTTTGGACTTCCTTTTCCATTTGATCAATTTTGCTTTTTAGGGCATTCTTCTCCTCGTTGGCTTTTTGGACCTCTTTTGCCATTTGGGTTAGGCTGTTTTTTAAGGTGTTATTTTCTTCAATATTTTTTGGGTCCCCTTTAGCATCATGCTCAGTTTTTCCTCTACTTCTCTTACTTGCTTCTCAAAATTCTTTTTGAGCTCTTCCATGGCCTGGGACCCATTCATATTTTTCTTGGAAGCTTTGGATGTAGGAGCTTTGGCTTCATTGTCTTCTTCTAGTTGTATGTTTTGATCTTCTTTGTCACCAAAGTAAGACAATGTAGTCTGACTCTTTTTGCGCTGCTTGCTCATGATCTCAGTCAATTACTTGAGTTATAAACTGTTTGTTAAGGTAGGAGTCTGTTTCCAGTGTGGAGAATGTACTGTCCCAAGCTTCAGGGGTTTTGTGCAGCTGTTTTCAGAGATACTTCTAGGGACCTGTAAATTTTCAGTTCTTCCAAGGTGCTATGATCAAGGGTGAGGTGTTTACTCCTTTCCTGGCCTGTGCTCTGGTCTATGAGCACTCTTTTCTGTCTTGGAAAGGTGAGGAGGGTTTCCTCTCCACAGCCACTACAAGCTCCACCACACCAGCACTCCTCCTTGCCCCAAGATCACCACCCAGAACTGTGACCCAGATCAAAGCACGGGCAAAGAATCCTGCACCAGCAGAGAGATCCCTGCAATCCCCCCTCTGATCAGCCACTGGATTCCCCCTCAGTCTGTGGGCCAGAAGCTCAGGAGGCAGCCACTGTCCCAGGGCTGGAACCCCACTGTGCTTTTCTCTCAGCACCGTAGAAACAGACTTTTCCCACTGACCTTGTAAGTTGTCTTTGGCATTCCTGGGTTGAGAATTCTAGAAAATGCCACAGCTGCCTGTGATTCAGTCCTCTGAGGCCTGCTCCAGGATTGCTGAGGCCTGCTGCATGGTCGCTGAGGCCTGCGCGCCCACACCAAACTGTGCTCCTCTCCCAGCCCGGCGCGATATACCTTTCCAATCAACCATCCAGGCTGTCTTTGGCTGAAAATTTGTTTCAGTCTGTCTTTTTGTGGGTTCCGCTGCTTTAGAATTTGTTTAGAGTCATTTTTTATAGGTATTTGGAGGGGTTTGGGGGAGAGCTCAAGAAAGTCACTGCTTTTACTCCGCCATCCCCATCAGTTTTTAATAGCTAATGAAACCTATCTCCAGTCATTGTGTTCCTAGGCTGCTAGGTTCATTTTTTTCCTGTATGTTGTATGCCTAATCTATTTTACTGATTGATCTATCTTTTAACTAATTCCAAATAGTTTTGATAATTAATGCTTCATAGTATAGCTTGAGAACTGGTACTGTTAAAAGGTCAGGTCTTAAAGTGGTATAAATGTCAAGCAGAAGAGCATTTATATTAAGTTCAAAAAGCAATAGGGAGTCACTGGAGTTTATTAAGAGGAGAAGTAATGACATGATCAGACTTGCACTTTAGTAAAATCATTTTGCCAGATGTGAAGAAGGTAGACTGGAATGGAGAGAAGCTTGAGTCTGGGAGAACAAATGAGACGCTATTAGAATAGTCCAAGTGAGAGGCTTGTGTCAGGCTTCTGGCTCTAAGTACAATATTTCAAGGGTAATTTGACCAATGAAACCTTTGAATAAAGTTCAAGAACTACTTTATTTATGATCAACAACATGCTAGAGTGAAGGACATTGTTGCTCAGTTCCTAAGCAATAGATATGTCATTGATCAAAGATTTTATTTATACCTTCCTCAACGTGCTACATGAGTTTGATGTGGAGGACACTTAGTATCCCTTATGGCTCCCTCAGGCAGTTAGATGGCACCATGGATAGAGCTCTGGGCCTGGAGTCAGGAAGACTCATCTTCATGAGTTCCAATCTAGCCTCAGACACTTACTAGCTGTGTGACTGTGGCAAGTAACCTCACTTTCTTCATCTATAAAATGAACTGGAGAAGAAGACGGCAAACCACTCCAGTATCTTTGCCAAGATAACCCCAAAATGGGGTCACAGAGAGTCTGAAACGACCGAACAACAACAAGCAGTGGTTCTCTCAATAAAGGTTTTAGCTTTTTGCCCAAGGAATAACTTTCCTTCACTAATAAGGAATACATCATTGACTTTAGCTTGTATGTCACCCTTTAAAGGGAGACTTTCCTGATCCTCCTGGTTGTTAAAGGTCTTTCCCTCTTCCTCAGATCCTTAAGTATTTATCTTTTCACATATTGCATCCTCCCATAGGCTATAAGTTCTTCAGGGGAAAAGGATGTTTTATTTTGTGTTCCCATGATCTAACACAGTGCCTAGCACATGGTATGTAATTATTATTTGCTTTTTGGATTGGATAGGATGAGTTTAGCTCACCTGTCATCTGAGAGCTTTGGCCAAGAGAATTGAGGCAACCATGGTCTAATTAGCCCAACTTTCGTCTCTTGCTTTGTTTCAGGAACGACTGGTACTTTCTGTACTGCCTCGGTTTGTTGTCCTAGAGATGATCAATGATATGACCAATGTGGAAGATGAGCATTTGCAGCACCAGTTCCACAAGATCTACATCCATCGCTATGAGAATGTCAGGTGAGCAATGGACACATGCACATGGATATACATACAGGTAGATGTTTGGGGAAAAGCAGTTGTAGAGTAGTTAGTGGGGTACTGGTCTTGAAATCAAAAAGATCTGGGATCAAGTCCTTCTTCAGACATTTACTAGCCTTGTGGCCCCAACCACTCTTCTCTGAGCCATGAATTTCTCATCTGTAAAATAGAAATAATAAATATCTCACAAGGTTATTATAAGGTTCAAATGAGATCATGCATACAAAGCATTTTACAAAAACTTAAAAGGGCTATATAAATGTCAACTATTTTTACATATTCACATGTACATAAACTTGAAATTTTTTAATGCTGTTTAATGACCTCTGCCTATGATTGATGTCAGGGACCCTTTCAGTTGCTTTCTTAGTTCTTTAATTAGGAATTCACTTGGGGTCTTGATATTCCTAGGTTGAATCATGAACTGACCATTTTTGTTTACATATACATGCAGATGTTCACACATGTATGTATGTGCACATGTACTTGTATACATATGTAAGTCTACATCAGTGGAAACTCCCTCCATACATGCAGATAAGAAGTTCATCTGTGACTTAAAGTCAGAGAGGTGTCTGGGGGTACTGAGTGATTCCATGGCTTGTCCATACTAATACAACTGGTTTGTGATAGAGGGTAGACTTGAACCCAGATCTTCCTGACTCTATCCACTATACTATGTTGCTTCACATTTGTTAAATTGACTTAAGACCTCTCTCCACTTTGGTAGGGTTGGTCACCTTCACATTTTATGAAAATGGTGAAGGGAACATTAGTCTGTTACTCAGTCAATAAGTCCAGGCACTAGGGGTGGGGAAACCTCGTCCTCACGGCCACATGTGGCCCTCTAGGTCCTCAAGTATGGCCCTTTGACTGAATCCAAACTTGGATGCACTCTATCCACTACACCACCTAGCTGCCTCAGTTGACACTCCACAAATGCATGTACTGCGGATGGATATGGTCAATGATGAGTGGATCCAGAGAAGGTGATAACTCAAAGGATTATTTTTGAGGAAATGAAAAAAAAAAGTACTTGATGCCGTGAGAAGCATATAATAACAATGAAGATGCTGATGTTGATAATAGCAATAATAATAACAACCCTCTCCCCAATTTCAAAGGAATGCACACATCAATACCTCAGGAGAACTGGGTTTCATAAATACCAATTTCTTTTCCCTGATCATCCATTTCTGGAGCTCCCCTTGTTCCTGCACAGCTGAAGCTATTCAGCACTTCTTGCTTTTAATCTCTAAACTGAGTTCTCTGTGATTGAGTTCCTTTTGCAGAAGTTCACATCACACTAGATTAAAATTTAGTTTACTGCCCTACATTTTTCAGCTTCCTCAGTGATGGGAGCTGTTTCTAAGGTAGAACAATCCACACAGAACCCAAGCTGCTTGTAACCAGTCTCTCCCCTTCTATTTATGGCATCAGTGAATGTCAGTGGCATCTTTAGGTATTGAGGAGCTGAAATCAACAAGTGCTGTGTAGCAGTTTCTTCCCACTTGAAGGCTGTTTGGTGTTAAAAATACGACTGTGTCCTCTATAGTTAATGAGCCTGGTCTCTCAACCCAATTCTGGGAGCCAACCTAGAATCACTGCTGAACCTCTCTCTCCACAATCCTCAAAACAAGTCCAGTGGTACAAAATTGTTTAAATTAGCTCTCCTCATGTTTCTTTTCCGTGATACTACTCTTTCTTTTCTCTTATGTCTTATTTTCTCCTTTTTTAAAAAATTCACATTGATACCATTTAAACATTAGGCTCCCGATTCTACGTTTATTAATTTAATTGTATTCATTCTTTCACCTCCATTTTGCATCTAAATGAAATGGATAGAGATGATTTTCATAGAAGAGAAGGCAGCTCTCTGTAATAGAGAGAATATTCAACTTTCTGGCATTGCTGCTGGAATGGTAACTTCACAGAAGTTGCCTAAGGACAAATTTGAGGTTTCTTTATCAGGAAAACACTTTCCAACAATTGGACCAATTCAAAAGTGAAGTGGGCTGCTTTGGAAATTGATTGGTTCCCCATTCCTGGAGATCTTTAAAAGAAGGCACAATGACCAGTTATCAAACTTGTTACAGAGTGATCAGTTATGAGTTGGACTAGGTGACCTGTGAGATTCCTTCCAACTGTGAGAGTCTCTGATTCTATGACCTTGGACAAGTCCCTGATTATAGGGTGTGGAATTTTAAAGTTGGAAGGGAATGGGGCCTTTGATTTAGCCTTATACTTAGTAAATGAACACCCACTATATATAGGTCACTTGGCCTCTGCTGAAAATACCTTCCATTGAAGGAAGAGCACTACTTCGCAAAATAAGAATAGGAATAAGGAATAGGCAAGTGATTTCATTGGTATAAGGAACTCCCACATGGGAAAACTCCCTCTACTTACTACAGCTTGACACCTTCTTCAGATTTGCCTAGAGCACCTGGAGGGTAAATTACCCAGGATCACAGAGCCAGAATATAAGGCTTCATGAAGGAGATGGCACCTGAGCTTTTCCTTGAAGGAAGATAGTTCTGACAGGCAAAGATGAAGATAGAGTACATTCCAGGCATTTGAACTCATGTTTTCCTGCCTTCAGAGTCAACTCTATCCATTTCCACATGGAACATTGTGAGTTAAACTTATTCCATTCTGCCTTTCTCTTTTTCATTCTATTCAACTGAAAGACCCCAGACATGGATTAGATGAAGGGTGTGGCTTCTCTAAAAACTTCTTCCAGCTCCGTCTAACAGTGTAATTTTGTATTCTTTATTGGCTAGAATTTCAACCTCTAAATTGGGATTATTTGCAAACACGGAGTGATTTTAGTAACTTTTTCCCACGTGTTCATTTTCTTTATTTCTCCATTAACATTTAAAACGTCTGTCCTTTTCACCAGTTCTGTCTCCCTGTCTTTCTGTTTGTCTATCTTTGTCTCTGTTGGAATGTTTGCTTCCCCTTCCTATCCCCTCCCCACCATCTCTTTCTATCTCTCTGTCTCTGTCCTGTGACTTCTGACTCAGGCAGAGAATGAGAATAATGAATGTATTAAAACTTATTTTCCTTTTGATCATTATTGGTTGCTGTCCTTACAAAACATACATATCTGCATCCATACCTCATTTTTTTTTTGAAAGAATAACTCTCATTTGGAGGTATAAATTCTTGTATGGTTGTTTTAAAAAATAAACAGTGAACTACACTGTCTTTACATTGCTGTCATTTCTCAGCATTCCCCCACAGAACTTTTCTTTGTAGCAAAGACCAACAGACAGAGTGATTATGTGTGACAACATATGCCTCATTCTTTATCTGTAGTCCACACCTCTTTACTGAGTCATGGGATTGATTAGAATTCTGAGGTCTTTCAGCATTATTTTCTTATTAATATTTGTAGTCCTTGTGTATGTAGTTGTCTTGGCTGATTCTTTTTAATTTGCTTTGTATCACTATTTGCAAATCTTCTCTAAATCATTTATGCTAATCACTGCCTGCCCACTTCCCTATTCTCATGCATCTCAATCCAACCCCTGCCCCTCTATAATGCCTCCCTCTAAGGCTACGCAGCCCTCACACTGTAATCTCTTAATGTCTACTCTATAGGCAACACACTTATTTTCATCTTAAATCTTTTCCTTTTCTACTCCTTCTGTCTTCTGGTTCTCACTGAGACCTATCTCCCTCCCGATGGCACAGCCTTCCTTGCCACTCTTTCCAGCACTGATAGTACTTTCAATTCTTCCTCCCCAACTCACTGGCTAAGGTGAGGGTGTTGGACTATGACTTGCTCCCCAATGATATTTGCAGGCTTTCCCTCTACTACCATCACTCCTTTATCATCCCCTCCTTTAAGGTTCACTCAATCTATATTTAGTTTTTGTTACTGTTTAGTTGATCAGTCATGTCTAACTCTTCATGACCCCATTTGGATTTTTCTTGACAAAGATACTGGAGTGGTTTGTCATTTCCTTCTCCAACTCATTTTACAGATGAGGAAACTGAGGCAAACAGGGTTAAATGACTTGCCCAGAGCCACACAGCTAGTGTTGGAGACCAGATTTGAACTCAGGTCCTTCTGACTCCAAGGCCAGCACTTTATCCACTGTGTCACCTAAGCTATCATATTTATTACCCATTCAAAATTCTGGTAGCTGTTGTATAATGACCTTCAAGACATTCCTCTTCTTTCCACAGTTGTTCAGTACTTGATTTTTAATCTTTCTTCTCCAAAGCCTGCCCTCATACTAGAGGACTTCAACATACATTTGAATACTGCCTCAAACACCCTAACCTTTCAGTTCCTCAATTTACTCATTTCCCATGACCTCCATCCCACCTAGTAACATATCCTTGATCTTGCAATCACCAACAAATGCTCCACTTACATGTTCCTGAACTCCGAAATTCCTTTATCTAATTATAATTCATTTTCATTCCACCTCTCCTTGCTATCTCAAATTCTATTCTTCATCTTCATTGTGACCTCCAGTCTCTTGACCCCTCAGTTCTTTTTCAGGCCTCTTTACACTAGCTATATTCTCTTCTCCTGCCCATCTTGACACCTTGGAAAACCAGTTCAACACTAAACTGTTCTCTTTTCTCAAATCATTTTTGTCATTTTATCCTATCAAATATCTTTCCATGACAAACTCCAACTTTGGACCACTCCCAGCTTCTGCTGCCTTAGCTCTTACTCATACACAGTTGAATCAATCTGGAAAAAAAATGATAAAACCATGTTGACTGACAGAGTCCACTGCAGATTTATGTCACATTTCTCAACTGAGTTCTCATTACAGTGAGACAATCCTTTATCAATTAACTATCCTTCTTCCTATAGTCATTTTTCAAAATCTTTTAATACCTTCTCAAACCTCCCCTGGCTTCTCTTCCCCCTACCCACTCAACTGAGAATGTTGTCTCATATTTACCAGAAAAAAACCAAACTATTCCACAAGAACTCTCTGTTGTCTCCTCCTCTTCATCTCACATCTCTCAGATGTCTTTTGCCACTATCTCCTAACCAACCCCTGATTAAATGAAATGGTGGCCCTTCCTCTTGCCAAGGCTAACCCTTCTACATATGTACGCTTCTATCCTGTCTACTCCAGCAGATTGTCCCCTCTATCGTATTTGCTTTCTCATTTATCTCTCCCTGTCTACGGGGCTGCTTCTCTATGGCCTATAAATATTCCCATGTCTCCCCCATGTTTAAAAAAAAAAGACAAAAACAAAACCAAACTCTTACTTGATTGTCCATTTGTGTTATCCAGCTCCCACATATCTACTCCCTTTTGTAGCTAAATTACTTAAGAAAACCCAAAAGTCTATGTCTCTGATTCCTTTCCTCTTACTCTTCTTAACTCTCTACAATCTGGCTTCCAACGTTATTACTCAAGTAAAACTTCCCTCCCCAAAGTTTCTAGTGATCTATTCATCACCAGATCCAATGGCCCTTCTCAGTCTTCATTCTTCTTGACTTTTCTGCAGTTTTTGACACTGTTAATTACCCTCTTTTCCCTGATACTCTCTTCTCTCTAGGATTCTATGACACTACCCTATATTGGTTCTGTCTCCTTTGCTGGATCTTCATCCAGTTAATGGTGGTGAATGCCCTCCAGGGCTCTGTGCTAGGCCTTCTTCACTTCTCCCTCTATACTATTTTACTTGATAACTTTATCAGCTACCATTGAATCAAGTATCATCTCTATGCCAATGATTCTCGGATCTATTGTCCAAGTCTAACCCCTCTCCTAACTTACACACTAGCATCTCCAACTACCTATCTGACATCTCAGATCGGATAACCTGTAGACATCTTAAACTCAACATGTCTAAGACAGAACTTATTATCTTAACCCCTAAACCCTCCTCTCTTCTAATCTTCTCTATTACTATTGAGGTCACCACAATCTTCCCAGGCACCTACACTCACAACTTAGGTATTATCCTCAATGACTCACTCTCACCTCTCACATCTCATATGTTGCCATCTTGTTAATTTTACATTCATAATACTCTTCTTCTATCTTCTGACACTGTTACTACCTTCTGCAGGCCCTCAGCACCTCACCCCTGGAGTATTGTGATAGCCTATTGGTTGATCTCCCAGACAGAAATCTTTCCCCATTATAAACCATCTTCCACTTAGCTATCAAATTAATCTTCTTAAAGTACAGTGCTGATCATACCACCACTACCCCTACTCCAGTGGCTCTTTATCACCCCCAGGATTAAATATAAAACCTTCTATTTGTCACTCAAAGCCCTTCCTAACCCTACCCCTTTCTACCTTTACAGGATTCTTATACCTTGTTTACCTCCACATGCTATGTTATCCAGGGACACTGACCTCCTTGTTATTCCTTGCACAACATATTCCATCTCCCAACTCATAGTGTTTTCACTGGCCTGGAATTCTCTTCCTCCTCATCTCTGCTTCCAGGCTTCCCTGGATTCCTTCATTTGAAAGAAGTCCTATCTCCTATAGAAGCTTTTCCTGATCCCCCTTAAATACAGTTTCTTCCCTCTTTTCATTGTTGCCAATTTATACAATCTATATCTTGCTTGTATGGAGTTATTTATGTTATCTCTCACACTACTCTGTAAGTTTCTTGAGAACAGGGGACTGTTTTTTCTCTTTCTTTGTATCTCAAGCACTTAGGAGAGTGGGTGGCATATAATAGATCCTTAATAAATACTATTTGATTTAAATTTATCATGGTGTTGTAATATACCATCACCTTCACATGGTCATGCCACACAGTAGAGTATATTAACTTCAGGGCTTTAGTAAATCCATGATCTTCTCAATGAGGATATTTCCTCTACCAATATAATCCATACCCATTCAATTTCTGCCTCATCTTTTTTGCAGATCTTCCCCATAGGATACAGCCAATGTGATGGGTGATCTTCTAGTCACATTAATTAAGAGAATTCTTCTAGATCAGGGGTTCTTAACCTTGATTTCAGTTGGTTCATAAACTTACCATTGGAAACAAGATTACATTTTTATTTTTACTAACTGCTAACTGAAATTTAGCATTCTTTTCAATTATTTAAAAACATTATTTTGAGAAGAGGTCCATAGGCTTCACCAGGGTGCCAAAGGGGTCCATGATATGAAAAAAAAAAAGGCTAAGAATCTCAATCCTACATGATCTCAAAAATCTCTTCTAGTTCTAAAATTCGTTAATCTTATTATCCTACAAAAATGTGAACCATTATTCTATCTTTTACTGTATGCTGACTGAATAAATTAACAAATGAAAAAACATTCTTGGAGCATGTGTCAGGCACTGTGCTAAGCCCTGGGGATACAAATATGGGCAAGCAAGCAAGACCATCCCTTCCCTTAAGGAACTTACATTCTAACACGGATGTTAGAATTGTAAAGTGGAGGAGGGTGGAAAGTTGCTATGTGCCAGATAGACTGATTTGGAAATGGTCAGGAACTGCATGGGGACCTGACTTAAGGTCCCCATGCAAAGATAAGGCTTCACCTATCCAATCCTAGGGTCAGAGGCCAACTTCCAATAGGAAGAAGATGGCCATAGGGAAACCATGGTTTGGAAATTGCTAACCCAAAAAGCTAGAGTTACATAACTTGGTTAAAATTTCACTGTGAGTCCCTCCAAAATATTTTTTGTTTGTTTGTTTTAGGCAATTGGGGTTAAGTGACTTGCCCAGGGTCACACAGCTAGTAAGTGTGTCAAGTGTTTGGTCTGAGGTCGAATTTGAATTCAGGTCCTCCTGACTTCAGGGCCGGTGCTCTATCTGCTGCGCCACCTAGCTGCCCCTCAAAATATTTTTTTTAAAGAACTTACTTTTGTAACAGAACTGGTGAGTCTTAGAAACAGCTCACAAACCCTCTGGCAGCAACAAGAATGGGAGCTTTCAGCATTCATTTCCACTTCCTGAGCTTGTGAATTGGCCTCCTCCTGAATTAGACCTGGTTTAAATCCTGGCCAATTCATTCATTCCCCCTTGGCTTCCTCAGCAATGCAGAGCTAAGATCTAAAACCCACAAATGCTTTGTTTGTTTACATGGTGTTGATATGTCTCCCAGGATGAATTAAAATATTAATATGTTTTCTTCTCACCACCACCCCCTTTCCCTTTTGTGTTTAGTATCCTTTTTGCAGATGTTAAAGGATTTACCAACCTTTCCACGACCTTGTCAGCACAGGAGCTGGTCAGGATGTTGAATGAACTCTTTGCCAGATTTGATCGACTGGCCCATGTGAGTTGAATTTAATTCCCTCTCCATCTTTAGAAGGAGTATGAGGTTGCATGCTTAATTAGGAAGGAGAAGGATTTTGGCTGCCATCACTGATGGTGTTATCTGTCTGCCTTCCATCCTCTGAGCATTGACAGGAGACTCTCCAATCTTTCTGCTGGATTGATGTTAGTTAGTTAATGACCCTTGTTAGGTTTGCTGTCTACTTTTTGCCCTTTTATAGGCAGCTGGTTCAATGACAGTCAGCTCCAGGCAGGAGGCCATCCAGGAGTCATTTCAGTCAGTTCACCTCCCCCACCATTATTTCACTATGCATGTGGCTTACTGCCATCTATACCAAAGGTCAGGAAAGAGGCTTTATTCAGTGATTACTGGGTGCAGTCTACAAGCCAAATTCTGCCATCTGGCATGAAACTGCATTTTCTCAAGGACATATTTAATCCACTGGATTTTTCTATAATCATGACTGAATCATCCACTCTTTTGAGCCCCATCAATTTTTAAATATCTATTTTGGAGGCCAGAACACCCTAGCTTCATTTTACAGCTTGTTAGGTTCAAAATAGTCTCAAAGGGTGGTTGATAGAAGGAATCATGACTTTCCCAGTCACACAAGTAACAAGGTGAGTCATAATTTGAACACAGGTCTTCTGACCCTAGAACCACTGTTGATTCCATTCTGGCATGGATGAGTTCATTCTCTTTAGCACTGAAAACCTAGATTCCATGTTGTAAGATCACAGAAAATACACTGGAACCTTATAACAACACCTTGTGTGTTAGAGTAGAGTGAAATTTAAGGGAAATCTATTCATGTCTACATCCAAGGGAATATATCTATTACAACTTCAATAATATCTCTTTATGAAACAGTTTTGCCTCTAATGTGGTCTGTTCTATAGGACAGACCCAATGAACCTTCTAATGCTTCATTGTACATTTTCTTTCACAAAGTGATTTCTGCTGGTATGGTACAGTGCTTAGGCAAAACCAATCAAACACATAAAATTTCTCAATATTTGCCTTATTTAAGAACTAATTCACTTTGACGTCACATTGGAATTCTGACCTAAAAAATCAGAAGGAGCTTCCATTTTGTGATTCAAGCTGCAGGATAAAGGGTAGTATAGACCATGCCACTTCTTCCTGTTGCTTCCTGGATAAAATGCAAGCTCCTTTTTTGGGCATTTAAAGAATTTCACATTCTGGTTCCAATCTAACTTTGCTGATTGGTTTTATATTGCTTCCCTTCACAATCTCTATATTCTAGCCAAACCAGTCTACTTACTGTTCTTCCCTGCACACAGAATTCCCTCTCCCACCTCCACACTTTTGCACAAGATGTCCTTTTATATTTTAGATATTCTGCATCCTTATCTCTACCTCTTGGAATTCCTAGCTCTTTTCAATACTCAGCTCATTTCACCTTCTCATAAGACCTTTCTTGATCTCCTCAATTGTTGATATTTTCCCATTACCAAAATTTCCTTGTACTTTTACATGTTATTTTGCCCAATAGAATGTAACTTATTTGAGAGCAGGACCTGGGATTTTTTATTTGTCTTTATCTGTGCATCTACATTGCCTGGCACAGTTCCTGGCACATAGTATGCACATAAGAAATGTTTCTTGATTTGAACTAAATTAAATTGAAAATGGATGAGTAGAGGGAACATGGCAGGTTCCACTATTTCTCTACTCTTAAAAGTTTCATTGATCCCCTGCAAGGGGCATCTGGTTCATCCCTAGGCCAAGCCTTAAGGGCTTGAACCTAACCTTTTCCAAAGACTAGGTACTTAATAAAAAGTTTGTTTGTTTTTATTCTATAGAGACTTCTCAGGTTCTTCAGTTGCTCAGATTCCAGAAGCACAGAACAAATAGTATTATGCTCTGCACTCAGTAAATTCTTGTTGGAAAAAAAAAAGGGCCTAGTAGATTATTTAATTCTTTGATGATTAAATAAATCTGTGAATTAATTGATGCGGGATTCCCTCCAGTTTTGCAATTTGATATGCCATTTCATCCTGTGCAATATTTGCTGATTAATCACCTATTCAGAGTCTCTCTAGATCTCTTGACATTTTATGGATCCCAAGGAAGTGCATGATGCACTGCCCACCTGTTATCCTCTTCTCTTGATATGTGATCAGCCCACTTCCTTTTCTGATCAGATGTCTTTCTGATTGTACCATTTATGACACTTCTCTTATGTAGTTTTTCATTGGTAATATGTTGTGGTCTGACTAATGGCCATGGAGCCACCCTCCATTGCCCTTTGGGTAACCCACAATATTGATTTTTGAGGGCATGATGGCATCCCACAACTCACATACAAATATCACAAAATTTTTGTTTAAATGGTCCTTTGCCTGTGGGTCAGTAAAGTCAGTGTACAATTTTCTCTCAGTCTATCTTATTATCAACTATGTGCTTAGTTCAATATCCTTTTATAGTGTCTGTTCAAAATATATGTGCTGATATACTAACTCTACAGACTGTCCAACCAAATATACAGCATTCAGGGGTGGGGAACCTGCAGCCTTGAGGCCACATGTGGCCTTGTAGGCTGCAAGTTCCCCACCCCTGTATAGGAATGATTTATCTACTTAGGTCTTCTTATGTGAATAGTTAAGCCAAACTATTTTGAGTGATTGTGGAACTCACCTGGAAGACTTTTTAATGTCCTGGGACTTGCTTCAATTAACACAAACTAATCCACATGCAGGAATATCTTTTAAAAAATACCTTGCTATCTCCAAGTACATATGTATGCATATTTACATATACATATACATATACATAATGCATGTGTATATGTATGTATGTATGTACGTATGTATCAGTCCAGTTCTAAGTGACTTGGAACATTTTATAAGTTTTGTCCATCCTAGATACCATTTGAATAAGAGGCTATAATAATCCCTGGATAGACTGTTCTTTTAAGCTTTTCATTGATATCTTTTGGGTTATAATTTGGCACAAATTATAATCCAGATGAGTCACTACTGAGTCAGTCATGAATTGGGGTCATATATATGGTAAAACTATAAGAACAATGCTCCTATATGAGAGACCTTAAATGGGGATAAAAAAGGTCTGTATTAATAAAATAGAGACAAAGACTGCATCTGGTATTTCATTGCTATAGGGAACGCTCAGATGAGCAAAGTCCCTCTACCAATACAGGTCAGCACCTTCTCTGTAGGTTATAGTCTTAGAGATTTGCCTAGAGCACTGAGGGGCAAAGTGACTTGCCCAGGGTAACTTGGCCAAGACATGTCAGAAGCGAGACTTGAACCCTAAGCATCTTGCCTCCAAGGACAAGTCTGGGCCATATAGACTCTTTATTAATGGAATCATATGTTTACAAATATTGACATATGCTTATGTTTCTACATTGTAACACTTTTACTTGCTTGCTATATTTCTGAATTTATAAGTAGCTTCACTGTACAAAACTTTACGCTGTAGAGTAAAACCGTATGTGTAGATATAATAACGAGGACCTGAAGAACCACGTAGATATGGGCTCCCATGTGGATACTCCATGTAATACCAGAACACTCCCTTCTGCTCAGTACGATGTCCAAGCCCACCAAAATGTTGTGGTAAAAAGAGGAAAGGCTACCTTAGAAGTGGAGCCCTTTTAAAGGGGCAGAGAATGAACAAATTTATATGCTTTTCTGCCCATAGAAGCTTTGTAAAGTATGTTGTTATGGGTATGCATAAGCTATGTGCCTCCTGGGGAATGGACTTGGTAAGCCAGTCAGTCATGGCTCATTTTGGATAGGATCAGTTGTGTGTAGGTGTGTATGTGTGTGTGTATGTGTGTGTACATACATACACGCATAATGTATATATTTATTATTGTTGTTGAGCCATTTCAGTCATGTCTGACTCTCCACGACCCCATTTGGGGTTTTCTTGGCAAAGATATTGGAATGGTTTGCTCTTTCCTTCTCCAGCTTATTTTACAGATGAGGAACTGAGGCAAATAGGTTTAAGTGACTTGCCCAGAGTCACAAAGTTAGTTAAGTGTCTGAGGCCAGATTTGAACTCAGGGCCTCCTAACTCCAGAGCCAGCACTCCATCCACTACGTCACCTAATTGCCCTTGTGTATATAATCACATGTGTATACACATATAATACACATACGTATTATTATTCCTACCTATACACATATGTGTATATTCATATGTGTGTGGTGTGTGTATATATATATATATATATATATATATAAAATTTATTAGAGCACTGATGACTAAAAGTACAAATGTGTAATTGGATCTGTTGTTATTTCTGTGTCAAGGAAATGAACTACAGTACAAACCCTGGGGGACAAAAGGCTGAATTACCTTGCACAGCTCAGCAAAAGCAAAGAATATTGTCTCTTTCCTCTGGTGCAGGGCAGAGGCCTCTCACTGTCCCACACTATCCCTTTTCACTTTAAACTCTTTGCTGCAGGTAATTCGCAGCAGTGATCTGTACACTAGGCAAGTACACATCTCACTCTTTTAAGCCTTGCTTTACAGTGATAATCAGAGGATTAGGGAACAAAGCTATTTTTGTTGTCCTTCTTCCAAGGAATCTTATGTGATTTTTATGTAGTTCCTAAGGTGTCACTAGGACTATATTTACATATGCACTGGAAGCATTTTGTTGGTGAAGAGCCTTTAATCTCTTCTTTGATTCTGTTCTCTGTTGGTGAAGGTGACAAAACGTTGATCTACTGAATCAAAATTTTTTTAGTCGACAAACAAGAACTACAATGGGATCTTATATTTGCTGTACTTTTCAATCAACTGATATAATCAAAGAGATCTGCTACCATAGAGCATCACTTGCAAAAGGATGCTCTAGATACATCTGCAGATTATCTCATAAGGAATTCATAGAAATGGAAAAGTAGACATATGATCTGGTAGTTCTTGATCTTTCCTTATGGAAAATTTGATATTAATAAGGTCCTTTATTCTTACAAGCATTTGACTTTATTTTTTTAATATTGTAAGGCTCCACTCCCAATCCCCTCAAAATTACATAACCTCTAAGATGGACCATTTTTGTAGATGCTTGGTCTAGTCCAGCTACACTTCTCATCTTTTTTTTTCCTTTAATGCTATTTCTGCCCTCTCATGCAGCACATCAGGAATCATGATATTATATTCAAATTGTGCTAGTTCCACTTCTGTGTTGATGGAGAAAGCAGTATGTTATAGAAATGTCCATAGATCTTCTCCATTTTGTGGGCATTTGCTGTCCTTCCAGCTTTATCTTTAAATGTCTTCTAGATGACTTGGATCGTCTTTCATAAAGTGTTCTGTAACTTGGTTTTTATAACACTCTTCTTGATGTTTTGATGATAGGCAATATTATTTATTATCTTCCATCATCTTTCTCCATAAGATTTTACTAATTTGTATTCTAAAGCATTTAGCACAATACCTGGCACATAGTAAATACTACATAAATATTAGCTGTTACTTATTGTTATTCAATTATGGTCATGTTTGATAGCCCTTTCTTTCCATTTGAAAAGCTAGTCAAGTATTTGCTGGCTAAAGTAGTTTCTGATCCCTCTTTGGTCTCTTTATTGTGGCAACTCATTTATATTATTTAAACTTCTTTAGGAAATTGTTGTTAGACCATGTTGAAGTCTATCTGTTACCCCATTTAAATAGACTTAAATAGGTAAGAGTTGGATTCCATGACCTTTTTTACTCTGGGTGTTTCTTCTACTCTGGAAGAGATTTTGATCTTTGTACTAACAAACTGAGGGTCTGGCTATACCTAGAGAGCAATGTGGGAGATGATTACCTCATTACTGATCAGTCACGTCCTCTTTGTTAGAATATAACCAATTTTGTGTTTTATGTTGTTGATTGCCCACCATGTCCAGTGTCTCTTGACTCTCTTCTTAAACAATACGTTCATTATATATTTGTATCATCTACAAGTCATTGCTGCCTCTCATTTCTCTCTTCTGAAACGTTTTCTGATATATATATATATATATATTTGTGACATCACTAAATACTCACCTTTTCATTGAAGTCACCCAGTATTGAAGACTATGTTGATTTAATATGGAGGCTTTTATCAGGTTATTTCTGGTAATGACTCTTTCTGTATATACCTAGACTGGTTTTCAGAAGCAGAACAAATCTCTTGTTAACAATATTAGCTAAATCAGTACTGAGTACACACTTAGAACCCCCATAAAAAGAGTGACCTTAAAATTGAGCTCATTTTATATGAGAATCACTGGAAGAAACTAGAGATGCTTAGCCTGGGGAAAAAAAGTATTTAGGTATGGAGAGAAGGGACAGTAGCTGTTTTCAATATTTGAAAGACTATTAAATGGGGAGAGGGTTAGATTTGTTCTATTTGGCTCCAGAGAATTGAAATGGGAGCAACAGGCATAAGCTCCAAAGAGACTAAATTAATCTTGGCATGAAGATAAGCTTCCTAACAGTTAGAGCCATCCCAAAGTAGAAGGGGCTGCCTCAGGAAGTAATGGATTTTTCTGTACTGTAGGTCTTTAAGTAAAGACTGGATGACCTCTCATCCATGTTGCAGAAGGGATTCCTGTTCAGATATTGTTAGGATTAGACTATTTCAGAGGTCCCTTCCAAGAGGAGAATTCTATAATTTTGTGGCTGATCAGACCCAAAATATTGAATGATGATTAAATATCAAGAATTATGCTAGAGTGATAGAGGTATTTGCAAAGCATAGATGACATGCTTATTAAATATGTTAATGGCCTAAAGCTAGATTGCATGCATAATACTTTGGGTGATAGAATTGAGATTCAGTAATGCAAATCTCAGATAGAACAATGTGTGGAAACTAAGATGAAATTTAACAGGAATAAATAAATCATCTGAACTGTTACATTTATGTTACATTAAATTATATTAAAGAAAATCAGTTGCAGAAATATAGCATGAGGGAAAAAATTACTAAAAAAACAGTTCATGCCAAAAATAACCCTAGGGTTCTAGCAGACTTGAAGGTTCCATGTGAGTCAACAGTGTGAAATGACAACTGAAAATGTTAAGGCAATCTTAGGCTTCATCAAAAGAAGATGGATTTCCAGAGTTAGAGAAGGAATAATCCCATTCTACTCTTCCTTGGTCAGACCACACCTGAATTGTATGTCCAATTCTGGGTATCATATTTTCAAAGAGTAATTGACATTCAGGAATACTTCCAGAGAAAAACAATAAGGATTTGAAACAATGCCATGTGAGGCCCAGCTGAAGGAAATGGGGTTATTTGTTCTGCAGAAGAGAAGGCTTATGGCACCTTTGACAGTAGTCTTAAAAGCATTTGAAAAAACTATCGTGTGGAAGAGAGATAAGTCTTGCTCTGCTTGGACCCCATGGAACAAAACTACAAGCATTGGTGGAAAATGCTACATATTTAGGCTTGGTGTAAAGGGAAAAAATCCTATTCAAAACTGGAATGGGCTTTCTCAATGATTTTTAAAAAAATGTTACAAGTCATTGAAGCATTCAAAGAAGTATTCCTTTGTATGCACACTGGCTTTGTAAAAAGTGGTGCTCCAAACTGAATAGTACTTCAAATGTGGCCAGAAAAAAAATATAGCGTACAGCATGATGAGTACTCTGTGACCTGCACGCTATATTTTTATTTATGAGGCTGTAGATGGCCTAATCCTAATGGCAGCTCTTACACACCCATACACACGTACAAACACATATACACACATGAACACACACATACTGGCTAATGTTGAACTTTCCCATGAATGTATCAGATACTGCTTACACCAATCCCTTAATGAAAATGAATTCAAAGTGGCCAAGGATTCTGATGTTCCCACCAGATATAAAGTGTAAATCCATTTGATCTCCATCACTTAGCATGTCATCCTGTTAAGTAAGGTGTATCACTACTTTTCTGTGAAATAATGGGAAAAAATGGGAAAATAATGGGAAAAAAAACCACAAGACTGACTTAAAGTTAAGAACCCTGGATTTAAATCATTGGTCTGACTTGCGCCAGTGGACTAAACATCTCTGAATTTCTACTGTCTCAACTGAAAAGAGGTTCTATGAATAGTTAAGGTCATCTCTACTTTCTCAATGTAGTCAAGAACCCACAACCAGGATTCAATCAGAGTAGGAGCTTATGGGAAGAAGCTTCCCTATCGCTTTTCAATACTTGACATTCTACTTTATAATATGTATAACCATTGTATGACAGAATTGGAATCTCAAAAGATCTCAACAGATTGGAATCCTAGGCTGAAGCTTATATAATGAAATTGGAAGAAGTACTAAGCCTTGCACTTGGGATCAGAAGACCACCCACAATGTATATGTATATGTGTGTGTGTGTGTGTGTATACATACATATATATATGTATGTATGTATGTATGTATGTATAGGACGGGAATGTTGTGGTTAGAAAACTGGGAGTATGAAATGACCCAGGGGTTCTTAGTGGGACTAATTTGTACTATATTACTAGTTAAAGAATGCCGAAATGCAACTAAGGTGGAAAAGGATGGTGAATGCAGAGAAATATGGAAAGTTCTCTATGAAATCATGTAAAGAGTAAAAGAGCAGAAACAGAAGCATGGAGTACAAAATAACTAGGAACTGGAGTTTGAAATCAAGTCCATTGACTCCAAAGGTGGGAAGGTTGTTTTGGTTTTTTGTTTTTGTTTTTTTTTTACTTCTTTTTCTATACCACCTTCTTTGCTTAGAAAATCTCCTAAGAAAAGTGTCTGCCTTGATACTATTTCATCTTGCACCTGGAAGGGAACAGCTCTCCTTTTAATGTACTGGCACTTATATTTTCATCTAGGTGCAGCTCATAGCCAGAAATCAGGCATGGAGGGAAACATCCTCTGAAAGTCTCATTTCAAGATTGGCTCTTACCGCAGACAAGAGTCTGCCTCTAGACTAAAATGTATTCCACTCAAAGGCCTCCACAATATGCCTCTCCCATCTACCTTTCCAATTTTATTTCATATTGCTTCCCTTTGCTTTCTATTTTGGTCAAACTGCCATGCTAGATGTTACCTGTATGTGACATCCAATCTCTATACCTTTATACAGGTGATCCCACATCTGAAATTCAATCCCCCCTCATCTTCCCATGGATAATTCCTACCTACCTTCCTAACATTACTCAAGTCCGTCCTCTTACATAAGGCCTTTCCCATTGCTCATCCCTTCACAACAAGATATTAGTGTAATTTCCCTCTTATAATTTCTTTATATTATATAGAATCAGAGATCTAAACCTGAAAGGGACCCCATAGACCATCTACTCCAACCTTCTCATTTTATATAGCAGAAAACTGAGCCCTGGGGAGCTTAAGTAACTTTTCCAAGGTTACATATTTAGTACTGATCAGAAGCTTAAAATCAGGTCCTTTGATTCTAAATACAGTGCTGTATTCACCTTGCCATACTGCTTTATGTATACTGATTATTTATCTAGATATGTAATGAATCTTCTTTCTTCACCTCTAGAATGCAAGGTCCTTTAAGGCATAGTGTCTTTGTATTGTAGGGCCTACCACAATTGTTTTAATATATTAGAACCTTAATGGTGCTGAACTGAATTGAATATAGACTTATTTTCCATAAACATAATAACAAAGTTACATACTTTAGGCTACTCGGGGTTTTACATGGATTATCTCACTGCAACCTCACAATGCTCCTGTGAATTAGGCATGGCAAGTATTACGATCCCTATTTTGCTCCAGCTTAAAAGTAAGGTACCTTGTTACTCAAGTTTACACAGCATGTAGCTAGTGAAAACAAAAGACTCAGAATTCATTCATTGTATGGAATGTAAGTGGATGACAGGTCAGAATCAATTAATATGCCCCATCCAAGTCTTTCAGTTCTTTGGCTGAAATTCACTAAATGAGGAGTTCCTAACCAGGGTTCTATGAACTTGGATGGGAAAAAATGCTTTATTTTCACTAACCTCTAAGTGAAATTTGGTATTTTCTTCCATTAGGAATGCAGGTGACAAGCCACAGTAATTTTAGCAGTATTTGTGACTTTGTCTCCAATAGAAATAATGGATATTTTCATATATTACAAATGAAGATAGCTTCCAAAATATTTTATGCTCATCACGACTTCAAAATTACTCCAGTTATTAGATCCACCACTGGATCACACCTAACCTCAGTTATCCTGTCTACAGACTATATTTCAACATAATTGGTTTCCTTTGTAATCCTAAGTATTTTATTTTATATATCTAAAAATGTCATTCTGAGGAGTCCCTAGGTTTCTTCAGAATGACAAAGGCATCCATGATAAAAAAGGTTAAGAATTCCTATATATTATATGTATATATATGTGTGTATACATACACACATATACACACATATACATACATATACCTATATACAAACATCAGTTTTGTTTATTCTTGTTTTTTACTATCATGGCTAGTTGGATCAAGGCAACTAAGTTTGTGACAAGTTTAATAGAATTTCCTTCAAGAATTAATTAATCCTTTTGATTTTAAACGCAGCACAATGAACATTGGCTTCATGTGTAACTTATATTTTTACCAAAGAATTTTATGACTTTAACAAGTATGCCATTCTCTTGAATAATAATAACACTGATTGGGAAGTGGGAGATACATATATTGCAACTTTTACAAACAAACCAAGGTACCATGTTTGACCATGTTATACTGATAACTGCAGAGGGTATGAACTTTTGTGACTTTTATTTCTTCAGAAATTATCAACTTGAGAATTTTTTTGCTTCTTTCCCAGGACACTGAGCTTAACACTGGTGATAGATAGATAAATAGATAGATAGATAGGTAGACAGACAAGAAGATAGATAATAGAAAGATGATAGATAAATAGACACAGAAATAGATACAGAAATATACACACATATGAAAGGAATAGTGAAACAGGATGAAGTTCCAGAAATTGTTCGTATGTGCCTCAACTGTTATAATTAAAAAAAGCATTTGGTAAAATAAATTGAAGTTGATATCATAACTAGAACCATAAAAGTTTGCATTATATTATGTTTCATAGTTACAAAGTGCTTTAAAAATCCATTGTTTCATCTGGTACCACATGAATTAGGTAACATCAGAATTGTCATCTTTGTAGAGGAGAAGAAGCTAAGGCCCAGAGCAGTTAAGTGACTTATTTGCTTGAGGTGACCTAGAACACTCATAGCCACATTTTCTAAGTCCAGCACCAGCCTCTTGAATTATACCACAGCCTCTTGAATGTAGAGAAAATATACAGAAGCATAGAAAGCATGTCATTACACCTTATGAACCTTCTGACTGGCAAAGATTTCACAAAGTCCGTTGTTTTTAAGAATAAGCAGTGTTTATAGCAACTCTCTTTGTGGTGGCAAAGAACTAAAAATTGAAGCGATGCCTGTCAATTGGGGAATGGCTGAACAAGTTGTGGTATATGATTGTGACAGAATACAACTGTGCTATAAGAAATGATGTGCATGACGATCTTGGAAAAACATGGATAGACTAGCACAAAATAATGAAGAGAGAAATGAGCAGAAACAAGAGAACATTGTATGCAATAACAACAATATTGTTTTAAGAACAACTTTGAGAGAATGTCATTTTGACTATTTTGAATACCCAAATTAATTGCAAAGGACCTATGAAGAAAGATGCTATCTGCATCCAGAGAAAGAACTGACAAATAGAAGTATTTATAGAATGATTTTACATATATAATATATATTACATATATTATATATTTATATATATGTTACATATATTCTATTTTTATATACATATTTGTGTCTAACGGTAGCCATCTCTAGGGCGGGGGGGGTAAGAAAAGGGAGGAAAAAAGAGAAAGTTACATGATAACTACATTATATATTTAAAAGGAATAGCAAGTTGTACATAACTGATTTGCAGTTTCATGTACAATCATCTTTTTCTATTCACTATGCTGCAGAAATGCTTTATTCCTTAAGTTTAGAATAAAATAAATTAAATTTAAAAAATAAAATAAAATTACACTAACAAAAAAATAGAGTATCTGCCACAGCTTTTCTATGATGATATTTTCAAGAACAACTTGGGACTTACTGGTGTGTTCCAAGCTTCAGTTTACTTTATTTTGTTTTTAAAGTTTACTCACCCAGAACTTTTTTCTGAGCATAAATATGAGCTCTTCAGAGAGTTTCTATGAACTTGAATGTTAAAAATTATAGTAATAATGGCTAACATTTATATAGTGCTTACTATGTGGCAAGTACATGCTAAATGTTTTCCAATTACTATCTCATTTGATGCTTACAACAACCCTGGGAGACAGGTGATATTATTGTTCCCTTTTTACAGATGAGAAAATGGAGGCAAACAGATTAAATGACTTGCCCAGGGTCACAGAGCTAGGAAGTGTCTGAGGCTGATTTGAATTCAGGTCTTCCTCATTTCCGGCCAGGTCACCCAGTGGGAGTCGAGATCATTGGAAAGCATCAGAGTCTGACTTACAGAAGAACATCCACCCACACCTTTTTACACCTCATACTAAAAGCCTTGTGTCATTGACTCATTGCCCCTTTGGAGCATAATAGCATTTATATATACAAATTATATATATATATATATATATATATAATATAAATATGTACTAATATATGTACAGAACCGTAGCTTGACATTTTGTCAAAAAGAGCACTTTCTACAAAGTAGTTGTTAGAGGGAAAGAGGGAAAAAGACCTCAGGGAGGAAGCCCAAACATTCACAAAGGCAAAAACCCAGGACACCGTGAGGCAGCTATCAGGGGAGAGAGTAGGGGTATAAGTTCATAGATTTAGAACTAGGACCTGTGTGGCCACTTAATACTAACCCCCAACCACTTATTTTATAGATGAGGAGTTGAGATCCTTGGACTGATATCTAAGGTCACACAGATAGGAAGAAGTCGAATTTAAACCTGGTCCTTTAACTTCAGACCCAGTACTCTTTCCACTAGACCCCATTTTGGGGATGACTTGAGGAATTGGATTATGGACATCTTAGGGTGAGGGAAGGAAGAATCTTGCTCATCATCTAGTAATTGATTCTACCCAATAAAATAGTACAAAAATTGTCAGTGCTCTAAATTACAGTCCTAGAACAAAGCCCAATTGCTCGACTCTAGATAAAGCTCATGTGTGCATGGATGTGTCACTAAGTCAAAAGGAGAATGACCAAATCTCAATGCTGCTAGATCATCTGTGGTACAATGGCAAGAGCATTAGACCTGGCCCCAAAGGACTTGGGGGAGACCCTGACTGGCACTTACTTAGGTGACTGCCCTTGAATAATTCACTTCCTTTCTCTGGGCCTTGGCTTCCTTATCTGTAAAAGGGAATAATCATATCTATAATACCTACCTCACAAGAGTGCTTTCAAGACAAGGGGTTTAGTAACCTAGATAACCACTAAAATCCTTTTCAACTCAAAAATTATGATTCTTTGAGCTATAAAGGATCATATCATGACCATCCTAGCAGCTATTTCCCTCGTGGTGAGAGTTATTGAGGGAGAATCTGCTATTCTGCCTAATAGTAGATTGTTGGTAGCAACAGTAACACACACACACACACACACACACACACAAATACTGTTTGGTGCACTGATATAAAGCCTTCAACCTTGACCAAGCTGCATTCTGCTGAAGACAGGTGAGCCCTCAGGTCCCCACTAGTACACAGGGTCCACTCCCAACCACTCATAATCCCATTATTAGGCTGTGTCCATCGCCCTCCTCAAATCCCATTTTGATTTTCATATCCTCTCAACTCACAGGAAACCCCTTATCTGAACCTAGTCATTAAGAAAAAAATCAATATCCAGAAGAGTGTCTTTTATTGCATTAAGTGAGGTATACCTCTAGTGATGATATAGGGCTACAAAATGTCCATACCTCTTGACCCAGAGATCCCACTGCTAGACATAAAGCCCAAAGAGGTTAGAGGAAAAAAAGAGCTCATCTACATAAGCAAATTCATAGCAACCCTTTTTTGTGGTAGTAGAGAACTGAAAATTTTGTAGATGCCCATCATTTTGGGAATGACTAAATGAATTTTGGTACATGAATGTGGATTATTTTAATGTTGTAAGTAACAATGGAGGTGATTAGTTCAGTGAGATATAGAAAAAAATTTTATGAACTTATTGTGTATAATCAGAACCAGGAAAATAATATACTTGAAGACTACAACTATGTAAATAAAAAAATCAGACTAATGCAGTGCAACTATACTGACCAAGCTTAGTCCCCTAGAAATGGGAAAACATAGCTTCTTCCCTTCATTGTGGAGGTAGAGTACTATGGACGTGGAACATTGCATAATACTGCATTTGCTATCAGACTTTATGTGTTGGTTAGTTTTACTGATTTGATTTTATTTTCATTATTATTCTTTCTTACAAAAAAAGGTTGTCTGGGTATGGTGCAGTAGATAAAAAAATAAGCATTTTTTAAATAAAAAATTGAGGGAATTGTTTATATAACCTGTGTGTTACATTATTGAACTTAGTAAGTGATAATTGATTTTTCCAAATGTTTTCTAATTAGGGAATCCCTTTCTTTACGAACTGAGTATGGACTAGTGCAGTGGTTCTCAAAGTACAGTCTATGAACCCCTAGGGGTCCCAAGACTTTCAAGGAATCCTCCAGTTTGAAACTATTTTTATAATAACAGTAAGATATCATTTGTGTATTAAAATACTCTTCCCTTTTCCAACTACATATTTGTGTGAGGCCAGATTTTCTTACATACTTCAATCAAAATAACATGTCACAACAGATTGCATACAAAAGTAGATATGAGAATCAGATTGTCTTCTAATAAGCCAGGCATTAAAGAGATTTGCAAAAATAGGTAAAACAGTGCCATTCTTCTCACTATATTTTTTGCTTTGGAAAATATATTTTTTCATAAAGATAAGTAAAACACATAGTTCATTTATTATTATTCTGAAATGAATCAATATTTTAAAATTTATCCATTTTCATTTCTAATATTGCTGTCTAATCAAGTCAGACTATTTGTGATTGACCCCATGGACCATGGTGTCCATGTAGTTTTCTTGATAAAGATACTAGAGTGGTTTGCCAGTAAGTATCTGAGGTCATATTTGAACTCAAGTCTTTCTAATACTAGACCTATTACTTTATTCACTGAGCCACCTAGCTGCCTCATCTAATATAATTTCTATCAATAGATATAACCCATATAAAAATATGGGATCCTCCACAACTTTTAAGGATGTAAAGGGGCCCTGAGACCAAAAAGTTTGGGAACCATTGGAAAAATGAATGCGATACTGGAATGCAACCCTGTGTCAGCCTTTTAGTATCTGTGTGACCTTGGGCACAGTCATTTAACTTCTCTGATGTCTCAGTTATCTGAACTCCAATAGGTCTGAAAACTCCCTACATCAACTAATTAATTTATAGAATGTTAGTATAATGACCAATCTGTATTGGTCATTCACTTGTTTGATTCTTCCAGGACTGACGAGAAAACTATAGCAAAGGCAAACTAAGTCATTGGTTCTGGTTTCATCAACAAGTTAGCAAGAGTAAGCCCAATGCCATCCTATAATTAGAGACAACAATCTTCTTTCTCAACTACCTTATCATCATTCATTCCCTAAGGATATTCTAAGACTTTAACCCCTTTGCTAATCAATTTGTCTTCTTTTTCATGATGTCAAATCCAGGAGCATCATTGTCTTCGGATTAAGATCTTGGGGGACTGCTACTATTGTGTGTCTGGACTTCCTGAACCTCGTCAGGATCATGCCCACTGCTGTGTTGAAATGGGGCTCAGTATGATCAAGACCATCAGGTAATTTGAACTTTTGTCCTGCAGGTGACTGGTATTCTGTTCACTTATTGCTAGGTAGTATTTAGTCTTTTTTACTTTTTAAGGCTTTGAGACACGGGCTCTCTCTCACACACAATACTCTCCCTCCACTCCAATCAAATCAACTTATCCTTAGATCACTTTAACATCAATTAAGTAAATCACATTGTGTTAATACATACATGGTAACACATACATGGGGTGCATAGAACACAGAATGATATAGTTGGGAGTTGGATGTCATCTTGACCTTCCCCTATGAAATGAAGTGCTTGGCCCAGATTATCTAAATTCTTATCTAGCTCTAAAGTCTTATTTATTGGACCATTTTCTCAGCAGAAACTTGAATTTTATTAATGTGTCCTAAATATTCAAACAAATGTGTTGTCCCCAGAAGAATTTATTTTCCTCCTCCTTTCTCACAAATAGTGAATCTTAATCATTTTCTCCATGAGATCAAATGTACCTTGTTCATTTGGGCATCTCAAGGCTAAGAGTCAGATTCTGAAAGGCTCATTTGGAAGATAATAGCTGATTGTCAAAGATAAAGGGATTCATTTGAATTTAGCAACATCTTCAAAGTGACTGAGAGGCCCTATGAACTAGTTGAGAGAGGGCTAGAGTTGAAATCAGGAAGACCTTGGTTCAAATCTTGCTTCTGACATTTACTAGACTTGGGACCAGGCAAATCCCTCTGACTTATCTACTGAAAAACAGCTGGATTGCTGGCTCCCATTGTTAAATGAAGTTGACAAAACAATGAAATCACAAATTCTTGGCATTTTTCCCTGAACCTGTAATGTTATTGGAATAGGCAACTCATGAAATTCTCTCTGTTGATACAACTAGACACCTGTTCTTTAACTGACAGTCTTAGCGACTTCCTGACTTATATTGGCCTAAGATACACAAAACCCAGAATCTACTCTAAAGAATCTTACAGTCAGTCTGATAGGATGTGTAGACATATAAAAGTAAACTTTGCTACAAAAGAAGGGTAAGTACCATGCAAAGGAAAGATGTAAGCAAAATTATAAGGAAAGAGAGAACATTTTCAGCTGGAGAGGTCAGAGAAGGCTCTATTAAGGAGCAAGCATTTGAGTTTAGTCTGGAAAGAAGCAGCTTTGGTGCATCTAGGTGGCACAGCGGAGAGAGTGCTGGGCCTGAAATCAAGATGACATCTTCCTGAATTCAAATCTGTCCTTGGACACTAGCTAGCTGTGTGACCCTGTGCAAGTCACTTGACCCTGTTTGCCTTAGTTCCTTATCTGCAAAATGAACTGGAGAAAGAAATGGTGACCCACCCCAATATGTTTTGTGAGAAAACCCCAAATGGTGTCATAAAGAGCTGGACACAACCCAACTTGAAAAAAGAAAAAAAATTCAATAGGCTGGAAAATAGACCTGAGTCTATTCTAAACATGGATAAAGATGCACACAAAGGCAGAAATAGTATCAAGGATAGCAAGAAGACCAATTTGGCAAGAATATGAAGTATATAAAAAGGAGAAGTATTGAAAAGGTAGGTCCAAGCCGAATTATGGAGGGCCATAAATGTCAGGTAAACAAATTTATGCTTTATTGTATAGGAAACAGGATGCTGTTGGAGGCTGTACAGTAGACTTATAAAATTCCAGAATTAGAAGGATCACAGAGGTCATATATTACAACCAATTGAGCAAGAGTCATATAATCAAACTGATGCCATAGGGAAGTTACTTGGGCAATGGTGTGAGTGCTATACTGGAAATAGGGAACCAGTTAAGATACTGTTACAATAGTTTAAGTGAGAAGAGATAAGAGTCTGAACTAGGCTGGTTGCAATGACTTAACCTTTATGAGCCTCAAATTCCTCCTCATCTCTGTATCACCTATTTCACAAGATTGTTGTGAGGATTAAATAAGACAAGAATGATTTACAAATGTTAATGCACTATATAAATGAATGCCTATTATGATCATCATGATAATTATTGCTAATAAATAATGGATAGATGGGAAATATATCGATGAGGGAATAATGAAAGGATTTGGCACCTGAATGTTAGGGGACAGAGATTGTTAGGAACAGAGAACAACTAAAGATGAATCCAAAGTTTCAAGCCTCTGTCACTGGAAGGAAGGGTTTGACATCCTCAGGAACACAGAAGTCATTCAGTTAGCTGATCAACATATGTTTATTAAACATAAACTATGTGCCAGATATATATTTATTAAACATTAACTATGTGCCAGAAAGTTAGAAATATGACCTCTGCCCTCAAGAAGCTCACATCTAATGGGGAAGACAACATATAATGCATGTAATGTATATAATATGTATATAATATAACGTGTATGATATGTGAATAAGGAGGTATGTTTATAGTGTAAATGTCAGTCCTCTGCGACTTACACTCATCCTCTGGAACTTATTAGGATTGAAAAGAGGCCATCAGATTTTTAGAAGGAAAATCAGGTAGGGGAGTGAAATCAGTTTTAAGAAGCTCTAAAGACCTTTAGACAAGGTACTGGCAGGATGTCCAGATGGATATGCCCAGCAAGTTTTTGAAGATGTAAGAAATCTAAATCTTCTGAGAATGTAATCTCAGAGGGAAGGTATTTGAGGGAGGCTCAAGTTCTTTATTATATTCCCCCATTTCTCTTTTTAATCTTCTTATACCATGCCCCCGTCCCCACACACACACACACACACACACACACACACACACACACACACACAC
>NW_020954751.1:21206861-21209616 GCF_900497805.2 Vombatus ursinus | reverse complement strand
CACACACACACACACACACACACACACACACACACACACACACACACACTACAGTACAGCTACACTGGCATCCTATGTCAAACTCAACATGTCTGAAACAGAATTCATTATCTTTTCCCCAAAACTCTCCCCTCCTCCAAATTTCCCTGTTACTGTCAAGGGCATTATCATCTTTCCAGTTACCTGGGCTCAATGAGCCCCAGTGGCTAATTATTACCTCTAGAACCAAACATAAGCTCTGTCATCCAAGCTTTTTTTAACCTGTCCCCTTTCTACACTTCCAGTCTTCTTACACCTTGGAACCCTCCACATAATATGCAATCCAGTTCCATTGGCCTAATCGCGGTTCCTCAAACACAATACTACACCTCCCATCTGCATGCATTTGCACTGGAATGTTCTGTTTCATCATTTCTACTTCTTAGTTTGTTGGCTCCCTTCAAGATTCAGTTTAAAGCCCACCTTTTGCAGAAGACTTTTGATGGTACCCCTGATGCTAAAAATATTATCTGTCAGATTACTTTTCATTTTCTCTCTCTCTCTCTCTCTCGTCTGTCTTCCTCTCTATATATACATATATGAAAAATACATGTATATGCACATATATAACTATACATATATGCATATGTAGTTATAGTTATTTAAATGTTGTCTCCTTCAAGGAGGCTACTGCAATAGGCTATTGGTGACAAGATTCTATATTAGAGTGATGGTGGTAGAAATACAGAAGATAAGCAGAATATCTAGATGAATTGGTCATTTTGTGGTGATTGATTCACTATCAGGAGGCAGAGAGAGCAGTCAAAGATAACTTCAAGTTGACAAAGATAGGAGATCAGATGAATGATGGGTGCCACTGACAGAAATCATGAAGTCAGAAGATGGGATGAAAGAAGGAAAAGATAAACTAGCTTAGTTTTGGATACAATGAGTCTATGAGACATCCATATAGCGATGTCGCATAGATGTGGCTGTGGATATGAGGAGAGAGGTCAGGGCTGGACATACTTACTTAATGTCTCTGTCTTATCTCCCCTGAGAATACTTCAAATTCCTTGAGAGTAGGGATTGTGCCTTTGTAAAGCCAGTGCCTAGCAGAGCACTTTGTCCATACTCATCTTTTTATTAATGTTGATTCAATTCAGTCTCTTTAAAGCACAGGACCACTTCCATGCTTCCTTGTTCAGCACAGCTTGTGGGGGGCCATGGGGCCATGGGGCAATGGGACCATGCCACTGTTTTGAATGTGTCCCTTTTCCCATTTGCCAAGCAAGAACATGCTAAAGGAATGTATTTTGTCTTTTCTCCCTCTTCCTCTTTATGACTCTGCCTCCATCCCCCACCTTCAACACCTACTCATGATGGTTGGAATCTATTCCAGGGATAAATGAAGGTTGTTTTTCATCCATCTTGATTGCACTGGTGCTAATTATTGTGTGGAAAAGAAATCTGCCCCAGCTGTATTGGCATCCTGAGCAGTGTGAACCCACTCTAACAATAAACAGTTTGCAATCACCTGTCACAGAAAGCAGGGGAAGGCACCACACTGAGAGCTAGGCTTCTCACTTCAATCCTTTCTCAGTAAAAATTGGCCCCCAGACATATGGTTGCCAAGCCTGAGTAGAGTCATACATCTTATTACTGGAGCTTGTGACTAGTTAGCTCAGTAGTTGAAGCACAGTGCTTATTGAGTCACAGGTATTTTATGGGTCATTGACTAAACATCCTAACCAATGCTGAAACGCCCCAACTATGTTCTGACAAGATGTCATCAATATTCTTCTTGTATAACTCCAATGATGGAGAACTCACTGCTTGAAGAGGCATCCAATGGTATTCTGATTTTTAGATATTTTCCTTATGTTAAGCCAATGTATATTTCTGCCACCCATTAGTCTTAGTTCAGCCCACTGTAATTTTACAAAATAAGTATAATCTCTCTTCCATGTGACAAGATTTCAATATTTGAAAATAGATAAATATTCTATTCTCCAAGCTAAACAACCTCATTTCCTTCAACAGCTCCTTAGAGGCCATTTTTTTTCAGTCTTCCAACCAACCTAGCAAACCTCCTCTAGACAAATGACAATTTGCTAAATCCTGTCCTATAGGTAGTGTTCAAGGCAGATATAATATGGGACTCCCATTTCAGTCTGGAAACTCCAGGGATTAATGTAGCCCATTACATAGACTAGATGGCAACTAGGTGGCACAGTAGGTAGAGAACTGGGCTTGGAGGCAAGAAAACATAAATTCAGATCTGGCTTCAGATGCTTATTAGCTGTATGACCATGGATAAGTCCTTTCACCTTTGCTTGCTTCAGTTCCCTGAACTATAAAATGAGGATAATGACAGCACCTATCTTATAGAGTTGTCTTGAGGATCAAAAGAGATAATATTTGAAAAGCACTTAGGATAGTCCCTGGCACATGGCAGATACTATATAAATGCTTATTTCCTTCTCCCCCTTACATCCATTTCAGTAAGTTAACAGGCATATATTTTTAATAATTTTATTTTCCTCCAATTCCATATAAAAATAATTTCAATACTCATTTTTTTAATTCTAAGTTCCAAATTCTCTCCCTCCCTCCCCTCCCCCCCTCCCGAGGTGGTAAGCAATCTGATACAGGTTATACATTTGTAAGCATGTAAAATATATTTCCATATCAGTCATTTTTTGGGAGAAAATTCAAATAAAAAATAAAAAGAAAGAAAGAAAGAAAGAAAGAAAGAAAGAAAGAAAGAAAGAAA
>NW_020954751.1:21185119-21206851 GCF_900497805.2 Vombatus ursinus | reverse complement strand
AAAGAAAGAAAGAAAGAAAGAAAGAAAGAAAGAAAGAAAGAAAGAAAGAAAAAGAAAAATAGTATGCTTGAGACTACACTCACACTCCATCAGTTATTTCTCTGGAGAAGGAATATTATTTTTCATAATTTTGGGATTGTCTTGGATCATTGTATTACTGAGAATAGCTAAATCATTCACAGTTGTTCTTCATACAATATTGTTATTATGTACAATATTCTCCTGGTTCTGCTCACTTCACTGCATCAGTTCATGTAAGTCTTTCCAGATTTTTCTGAAATCACCATATAACAGGCATGTATTAAGCACCTGCTACGTACCAGACATTATACAAAGTGCTAAGGATACAAAGAAAGGCAAAAAACAGTTTTCTATTCCCAAGGAGCTTGCAGTCTAATAGGAGAAATTATATAAAACAACTATGCACTAACAATCTATATACAGGATAAATTAGAGATAACCAACAGAGGTAAGGCACTATAGCCTTACCAGCCTTGTCTCTTTATTTCACTTAGGGGGATCAGGAAAGGTTAGATTTTAGCTGGTTCGACAAAAGGTTGTATTTTAGCTGATTTTCAAAGGAAGACAGGGAGGCCAGGAGATGGAAATGAGGAAGAGAATTCCAGGCATGGGGGACAACCAGTGAAAATGCCTGTTTTGGGGAGATGGAATGTCTTGTTTGGGGAACAGCAAGAAGGCCATTGTCACTGTATGCAAGAGCGTGTCTGGGGTGGGGGATAGCGGGAGAAGGCAGTATTAGTGGACTACTAAACAACTAAAACAACAAAGGTTAAACAAGGTAATCATAACAGAATCTTATGAATCGATAAACATTTTTAAGCATCTCTGATATGCCAGACACTGTCTTGATATGAGAATTTATTCATACAAAGAAGAAAACAATCCCCATGGTCAAGGAACTTACATTCCAATGGCGGACAAATAGTTTAATATATGAACTTTAGGGACTTATATTCATAGTCAGGGAATATTGACACACACACAAAAAAGTCCTTACCCCTAAGGGACTTATATTCTCCTAGGAGATACAAGGTAGTCAGAGAACAGAGCATAAACAACCCAGAGAACAAGGGAAGCTTGATATTGGAGAGAACAACTAGAGGGATGGCCTTGAACCTGGATAAGACATGAATTCCTGATATGGGATACTACCTCTACAAATGCATAGATACAAGTGGGGAATGGAATGTCAATTTTAGGAAACTGATAGCCGTCCACTTTGGCTATGACTAACCAATACTGGGGCATTATGGGAAATTGAAATTGACCAAATAGCCTGTGAGGATTGACTTGGAGAAGAAGTCCTACAATGGTGGTGCTTCTTGGAGGATCTGGGGTAGACAGTAGGTAGCTATTGAATGATATTTCCAGAAGAAAAATTACAAAATTAGATGGATTGGATAAATAGGACAAATAGATGAATAACCTTTCTATATGATAGGATGGGAAGTAGCAAGAAAATCATTGGCCTGTCCTTCTGTAGAATTCTGAAATGAGAGGTACCATGGAAGGGCAAAACACTTATTAAGTGGTTACTATGCCAATCACTGCGATAAACACCAGGCATACAAACTGACAAGTGCCCTCCAGGAGCTCACATTCTTTTGGAGGAAAGAAACACAAGTGGGAGTTTTCCACTATATGTCAGATGGAAAGGTCCCACGATCTTTAGGGTATAATAACAAAGTAATGATAATTCATTTTCTTTAATGTCGTTTCCATTGATTAATGGTAATAATAATAATAATAATAGCTATCATTTATATTGTGCTTTAAAATTTGCAAAGCTTCACAAACATTATAGCATTTTATCTTCACAACAACCCTAAGGAGGGAGGTACTATTATTCTCATTTTACAAATGAGGAAACTGAGGTAGGAAGCAGTCAAGTGACTTGCCCAGGTTCACACACCTAGTAAGTTTCTGAGACTAGATTTGAGCTCAGATCTTCTTGACTCTAGATTCAATGTTCTATCCACTGCACCATCTAGCTGTGTCAAAAATCATGTCTTTTTGACATTAAACAAAGAGTACCAAGGACTTTGGTGGTCAGAACTTTCTTCTTTGGGGTGGGGGGTATCTTTGTTAGTTTATGCAGTTGGGGAGGATAGTACTACAGTACCTGAGAAAGCAATTGCCATCTTACTTCTCTACAAGGGCAGGATGCTGCTTTCCTAGACAATGGCTACAGGGCTGGAGCTAAGAGCAGGGTAGGTGGTGTGGGGAGCACTGCTATTCAATTCATTGGTGTTTGGAGGGAAGAAAGGGAGGGTTGAACTAGAAGCAGGGCCAATGGTTTGAGGAGCACTGCTATACCTAGGACTTTTGGTCCTAGGCTGCCTTCGTTGGCCTTCATTCGTGGAGGTGGTGGCTGAGGTGATTTGACCTGCCTGGCACATTCTGTCTCCTCTATCTCAATAGTTCAACTAGATTAGCTCATCTGCCCTGTTGGTGGCAGTTGGCCATCAGTTGCTTTTAGTGGTAGTAGTGGTAATGGTGGACCCACCTTCCACAAAGACTGTCCCCCTTCATGGTAGCTACAATGTGCAAGATGGAAGCAGGGCTGGTAGAGTGGAAGGAACTTTTCTTCTAGAGTCTTGGGCTCAGGATTATGAGAATTTGAGAGGAAACGATGGTTGAGTTGGTTAGATTGGGTAGCCAGTACTTGTCATTTCCCGTCTCTAACTCAAGATATATTACTTTTTCAGCCAGTTTGGCGTGACCACCCCAATTACATAAAATAAAGCTAGAATTAGAAGATGAAAGAAATAAATCTGTGGAGGGCCTTAAAGTCCAGGATAATGAAACTGTATTTTATTTTATTGTATTAGTATGTGTTTATACAAGTAATATACTGGACTGGGGTTGGAGATTTAGATTCCAAAGGGCAGAGACTTGGTAAACCTGGTCAGGATTCCTTGGCAAGGGAGTCAGAACCAAGTAAACATCAAGGTTGTGACCTAGCAAAAAAGACATTAGGAAGGAGGGAGTACAAACAAAAAGTAAAGTGAACATCTTAAAGTTAGTTCTAAGATTTAAGATTTAACTATCAGAATCTTTTCAACCTGTTTTCCTGTTGTTATTTTAATTTTTTGACAACCTCTCTCCACATCCCTTCCACTAGCCATTGTGTTCCCCCTTGTGGTGATTCATAGTGTAGCAGCACCTGTACAACTCTCTGGGAACTCCCATCAGCAGGTAGATTGGGTCCCCAGGGTGACTGAGTACCCTTCCCTCAGGATTCTAAAAGATTGTGGACCCTCTAACCCTGAAGGACTGTGGCTTCTGTCACTGTCACTTGTGAGTCGTCATCAGTGTGCTTTCCATTACTAGTCAGCCAGATTTGAACAGCTTCTGGGAAGAGGTATTTAATGAGAAGCAATAGCAAGAACAATATGTACAAAACACTTCCTGTTAACCAGAGTACATTTTCCCTCTGTCTCTGGGTCTCTGGGAAGAGTGTGTACAAACTTAGCATAAAAAGACAGTAAGATTGACACGTGGAGAGCACATGTGGCAGAGGACAGTTCTCGCTTACTTAACGTGTTTTTCTTCCTTCATCAAAAGAATTGTCTCTAGGTATAGCTCTCTGTTGGGCTCTGAGAATCAATGCTTTTCTGGAGTACATAGCCATCATTCACTCTACTTTAAAAGGTCACACTTTTTAAAGCTGATTCTTCCCTCAGGTAGCTATCCTTCTATATCTATGTCCGTGTTTGTCCTTAGTTTTTCCCAGTTGGATGTGTATGTGCTACCGGTGTCTCTCCAGTAAAATGATCATGGAGGGCAGGAGAAGAGGAGAATGTGACACTGCCTTTGGGCTCATAACAATCTCTTTGGTGCACATTCAAAGATCTGCCACCTCAAGGCAGCTATCAACCCAGAGTCCTCACTTATCTGCTTTGTTTCTAAAATGCCTTTTGTTGAAATTATTTCATCTACTTAAAATCCCCAGAGGGATGATTAGCTTATTTGATTAACCAATCATCTGTTGTTGTTGTTGTTTATCCTTCATTTTTGAAGACCAATGGCATCATGGGATAGTCTCGATTCATGCATGAATTGGGTTTAAATGAGACAGAGTCGCACAAAGTCATCAGCCTCACTCTCTTCCAGCGTCATCCGAGTCAAGTGGCAAGAAAAAAGTCAAGACGATTAGCAATGACTCGGGATTCAGTGGTTGACCATAGTGTTGTCAATGTTTGACTGAGCTCAAAAGGCTCCACAGCACTTGCTTCAACCACCTTCGTGGCTGTTGGAACAAATTGTTTTCATCTGTCCATTTTATCTGAGAAAGTCTTCACAGGCTTGGAGTAGACACCCCCCCCCCAAACTCACCAATGGGTTTGAGGCTGACTGGTTACCCAGTTTAGCCCATCTGCCAAGATGATTTTACTGGGGGTGTGACTGCTTCTTGGAGCCATAGATGAGAGCTGAATGCCAGGTGGACACCAAAAGTGGATAAGCAGCCCTGAAAAGGACTGGCAAGTCCTCTCTTATAGGTTCTAGTCCTCCTTCCAATCATCTATCTCCATCTATCTCCAAATTTCACGAAGTTTGTCCCTGATACAGAGCTTACTGGGTATGAAAGGCATTTAGACATTTAAAACTTTGTGTTGCTTTTACATTAATTACATCACTTTAATTGTGGTGAGAGTGTGGCATTTCTCTAATACAATAATAATTCTCCTTTAATATGCTTTTTGGTCAGTATGGCATTATCAACAGGCAAAGGAAAAAATGTAGAGAGGAAATAGGGCAAAGAAAACTCCTGCCAAAGGAGTGTTCTCCTGCAGGAGAATCAGGGTTTAGGACATCCCAGAAATCTAGGCAGTGATGGGATCAATAGAAACTCAATCAATAGTAACTCTGCCTGACTGGATCAGGGATTGATTGACCAGCTTGGAGTGAGGTAGCATCTGGTGGTTGGGTGAAGTTAGCACTTCTTGGGCAAAGGCCAGGTAGAGCCATAGTATCAGCTATGCCTACTGGACTGGGAACTTCATGTTGGTTAGGATAGTGTCTTAATTACTCTTTTTATCTTCCTATTCCCTTTTCTAAGTAGTGTAAGTTCTTAGAACAGATTTTATCAAAGGCATTCTTTTTTGAACCCTTAAAAAGGGGAGCAGCACTGCTGTGAATCAGCATGGGTTCTTTAAAATAAAGTCTTGCCAAACTAACTTCATTATTCATATTTTTAACAAAATCTTAGACTAGCAGAGCTGGAAATGCTGTGGAATACAGATATAGACATGTGGATTTCAGGAAAGCATTTCATAAAGTTTCTCACAATCACTTCCTGAACCAACTAAAATGATATAGGCTAAAAGATAGTAGAGTTAGTTGGACTTAGAACTGGCTGACCAACCAAAGAAAGATCATTGATTAACGGATCTGTGCTAACATGGAGAGAAATCTCTAGTGGAGCCCTAAAAGGCTCTGCCCTTAGATTTGTTCTGTTCAATATTTTTATCAATAACTTCAATGAAGTCAGAGATGACACATCTGTGTGTCATTGTCTGTGTGGCTGATATGAAGCTAGGAGCGATAGAGTCAGAATCCAAAGAGTTCTTGCTGGGCTGTAACAGTGAAATTGGTGAGACAAATTTTGAATATTTTGAATATGAAATTCTCCTTTTGGGTTCAAAAACAAACTATACTATGATAGAATGTTGAACTATGGCTAGAAATGGAATAGAAAGGGATTTAAAAAGGATACAAGTGAAAAAGACCCTTTTTTTTGTTCAATTGTTTCTATTGTTTCAATTGTGTCTGACTCTCTTCTTCATGACCCCATTTGGAGTTTGCTTGGTGGAGATACTGGAGTGGTTTGCCATTTTTTTCTCCAGCTCATTTTACATATGAGGAAACTGAGGCAAGTGGGGTTAAGTGACTTGCCCAGGGTCACACAGCTAGTAAGTATCTGAGGCCATATTTGAATTCAGGAAGATGAGTCTTCCTGACTCCACATCCTGCACTCTATCCGCTATGCCACATAGCTGACCTAAAAAATTACATGCTCAATGTGGGACATGAGCCCACAAACCTGAGATTAAGTGTCCCATGCTGTACTGACTGGGCCAGCTGAGCATTTAACAATCTGCAAACAATGTGAGTCCCGACTGTAATATGTTAGCTCAAAATTTATTTAATAAATATTTAACTTCCAGACCTGAATTAGTTTCTCTCTGGTATCTCATGGTGTGGGGGCAACCCTAGATTGTCTAGAAAAGCTGTGCCAGTGGAATATATACTCTGGAAGGTTCTAAGGATTTGAAATGACTTTGAATATAATATCAGTGACAGAATGAACTTGTTACCTGAAGACAAGCCTAGCTGAGTATATAATGGCTTTATGAGGCCTATCTTACCCACACAGATGCACCTCACACCTCTCACCTTAATAAGTGCACACCTTCTTACTTTCTAGGTTGACTCAATTTGTTCTCACACCAGAAGGTCTAGATTCCCAGAGAAAGACCACCACCACTTCATTATATTCAAATTCTCTCAGGTCCTAGGGATAACCATGTTATGAGGGATATACTTCCTCTACTTACTTTCCTCTTACTTAGCTCTTGAGCCCTCACCAATGCATTTCTATTTACAAAGTCAGACTCTATCACAATAGACACTTTTAGATCTTAAACAGAATCACTTACTTAGCAGTAATTCAAAAAAATCATAGACATTCATGTATTAAAGCAAATTCATGAATAATAAATGCCATAATTCACTCATAAATCTGTCTTACAGTCTCTCACCATTTCACTTAGTATCTCTAAGGAAACATGGATACACAGGAGAACCTTCCAAAGAGGAACTTTAGTAAGAAAAAAAAAACACTATGTTTTCAGGGTAATTCAAAAGTCTGGTACTGTAAACTTCAATGTCCTCTATCAATTTCAGAAACTGTTCATAAAAAACCTCCATGACTGTAACATCTGTTGAATAGATGCTTCCATGGCTAAATGAAGTTGATCAGTGCTGTGCTTGACTAACATCTCATTGAGCATGACATTTCAACTGTACTAATATATCACTGAGCAACTTGTATAATTCTCTACTTCCCATCTGTTCCTCTGCTCAGAAAGACTTACTCCTCAGCAGCAACTGTAGTATAACTATGATTTCCACCTTCAAACTTAGCTGATGTAATTCTGAAATCTGTCTTTTCTTGTCTCTTCCTCTCATCTCTTAGCTTTCTGCATTCAGACGTGGATTCCTCTATGTGAACAACCCTACCACAGTTTAGAATTAGTAATCAAATTCTCATTTTCTCTCTATAATCAGATAAATTACATTTGTCTGAAAAGAATAGAACAGTTCTGCTGTCCATAGTCCTTCAATATACTACAGCTTGCCTCATTCAAAACTCAGGAACTGCTTGTCTCAGAACTCTGAATCAGAAAGTAAATGTTTTAGTCATGACTCCTCTTAGAATTCTGAGTAGACTTAATTTTGCAATAATCCTTAAAGGGATAGTATATTACCATAGTATGGAGAAGGCTATCTTCTGTTTTTTGGTCTTTTGGTTTTTTGTTTTTGTTTTGTTTTTGTTTTTGGTGAGGCAATTGGGATTAAGTGACTTGCCCAGAGTCACATAGCTAGTAAGTGTTACGTGTCTGAGACCACATTTGAATTCAGGTCCGCCTGACTCCAAGGCTGGATCTCTACCGACTGTGTCACTTAGCTGCCCCAAGAAGGCTGGTCACTAGGCGATAAATTCTGTAGTGACCTGTTATTGAAATGATGTCCAAAGTGAGTGAGTTAATAAACTGTTCTTGATTTTGAGTGTCATTGTCAGCTCTTAGTGTCACTTATTTTAAAGAACTTTGGCAAGTTGGTGTGAGTGCAAATGAGGGATAGGGGTATGTTGGACCTAGCTCCTAATGGCTTAAAAGGAACTGATAGTTAAACTTTCAGTGAAACTATTTTCACCTTGGGAATTGGCAAATGCTACAAATTAGAGTTTGCTTTATTCTTTTGTTGTTTGTCTAGACTTAAGAAAGTGATGGAGAAAATGTTGAAGATTAAACTTAAAAGTGTACAATGTATACATTTTTTTTTCAGAGAGCTGGTCATTAAATATTTACCGGCACACTCCAGATGAGGGTAACTAGGATGGTGAGAGAACTCAAAACCATACCATAAAAGGAACAATTGAAGATATTTGTAGTACTTAGCCTGAAGAAGTGAAAAGTTTAAATATCTTTTTCAAGGACTTCAAGGTTGTCATGGAATTCGATTTATTTTGGTTGATCCCAGAGGGAAACATTAAGACCAATGGATGGAAATTTCAAGGATGATAGATTGTCAATCAGTAGGCAGAAAAAAAGAATCTTAACAATTAACACTTTCCAGAAGTAGAATGGCATGCCTCGGTGGAAAATAAGTTCCTTTTACTATGCCCAAAGGGCTATCAAAATGTGCATACCCTTTGACCCAGCAATAGCACTTCTAGGGCTATATCCCAAAGAGATCACACAAATGGGAAAAGGACCTACAAGTACAAAAATATTCATAGCAGCTCCTTTTGTGGTGGCAAAGAATTGGAAATTGAAAGGATGCCCATCAATTGGGGAATGGCTGAGCAAGTTGTGGTATATGAATGTGATGGAATACTATTGTGCTATAAGAAATGATAAACAGGCTGACTTCAGAAAAACCTGGAAATACTTGTATGGTCTGATGTTGAGTGAAGTGAGCACAACCAAGAGAACATTGTACACAATAACAGCCATGTTGTGTGATAACTAATATTGATAAACTTAAGCCTTCCTGGCAATATAAGGATCTAAGACATCTCCAGAGTCCTTGTGATGGAAAATGCTATCCACACCCAAAGAAAGAACTATGGAAGCTGAATTGTTATTTTTTTTTCTCTTCTGTTGAGTTTTGTTTCCTCTTTCTGATGGTTCCTCCTATTAGTTTTAATTTCTACTTACAATATCATTAATGTGAAAATATGTTTAATATGAATATAAATGTATAGCCTATGTCAGATTGTGTGCCATCTTGGGGAGGGTGGTGGGGAGGAAGGGGGAGAAAAATTTTAAACTCAAAAGTATATGGAAGTAATTATTGATAAATCAAAATAAATAAATAAAAAGAAAGAAAAAATAAGTTCCTTTTCCATGAAAATTGATCTTCAAATGGAAGCCAAATCTCATTTCTTGGGATCTTTTGGAGCAGTCTTATTATTCTATTCTTTTATCTTCTTGCTCACAAGGACAAGAATTGAGGTCCTCTGAAAGAGAGGCAGCACAGCTCAATGGAAAATATCAATGGACTGATTATTAGAAGATCTGAGCTTAATTTCCAGGTGTGTCGTGCTCACTGTGAAATTAAACAAATCCTTTAGCTTTAATTTCCTCATCTTTGAAATACAGGGGAGGTAGGAATACAGCCTCTCTAGGTTCTTTGTGACTCTAACATTCCATGATCTATAAAATGCAGAACATGGGGCAAGGGGAAGCAAAGAAGTTGGATTAGATTTCTGAATTTCTTTTTAGCTCTGTGATTTCTCAATTTTCTGGTGCAATTTCTGACCCACAAATTATCTACTTAAATTGAAAATGTATCAATTAATGAAGATGAGATTCTATGTTTTTTTTTCTTCTTTACCAAATTGAAATTAATTACAAATCTCAGAATATTATATCTGTGAAGAACTTTAGAAGGCAGCTAGAACAGTGGTATTAAATGAAAATAGAAATGGCTACATATTGACTTAGAAAATCACAAATTAAGATTCTGTTTGTTGTATCACATAGGAACAGCTAAGTGGTACAATTGATAGAGTGCTGACCCTGGAGTCAGGAAGATCTTCATTCAAATCCAGCTTTAGACACTTGCTAACTGTGTGACCCTGGGCAAGTCACTTAACTCTTGTCTGTTTCAGTTTCTCATCTGTAAAAGGGGGACACATTGGAGAAAGAAATGGCAAACCACTCTAGTATCTTTGCCAAGAAAACTCCATGGAGTTCTCCATGGAGTCACAAAGAGTCAGACATGACTGAACGACATGTTGTATTTTTATTAATTTTGTTAAACGTTTTCCATTTCTTTTCATTACTTTTACATACATTACATTACATACATACATTCCATTCCATTACTTTTCAATCTGGTTTGGGCCTTTCTCAGGAGTTTTGCAGGGCACAGACCCTGTGTGTTAGACCAGGAGTTTGACACCTCCTATCTAGAATATACATATTCTAGACATGAGGAAAACAAGGTTTCCAGAAGTGAAATTACTCCCAAGGACACATAGACAGTAAGTTTATAGCTAATAAAGGAATTACACTTCTCCACTTTTACAGGTAGGAAAACAGGTTTAAAGAGTTCCAAGTGGCTTGCCCACAGTCACAGAACCATTAAATGGCCTAGACACAACCTGAACCCATCCAGGTATCTTGACTCCAAGTCCAGTTTGGTGACCTGCCCAACAGTAGGAATATAGTCTTTCATATAGGAAGCACCCAATCAATGTAAGATTAAATTCAATTCCAAAGAATTAATATTACACTGAAGGTACTGACTGAAGAAGAAGAAAAAGAAGAATTAGAAGAAGAAGAAGAAGAAGAAGAAGAAGAAGAATTCTGCCATCCTGTGAGATCTAGCAGAATCTGACTCACTGAACTAAAGTTTAAAAAAAAAAAACAACACAACATTCTTTGTTTATCACTTCGATGTTATAATTGCAGAAGTGAATGCACTTTCTGAGATGTGGCAATGATCCCTGCTGGACCAAGGTACGATTTGGTCAATCTAACTTAAATCCCTAATAAAGTAGTAGAACCAATACTGACAGGGGAGAGAGTCTGTGAACATCTACAGGATAACAGAATAATGAGCAATAATCAACATTGGTTATGATAAATAAGCCCTGCCAGAAATATTTGATTGCCTTTGATTTTGTTTAGAAACTCCCTGTGAGCTAGATGAATGGGGGTATGTTGGAGATTTAATATATCTTTATTTTTAATGAAGCATCTAATACAGCATCATGGAATGTTGCTTATAAAAATTAAATTAATTAAATTTGACTTAGCTATAAACACTCATGCATAGATTAAGAAGCTATTCAGAATGCTTCATCTCCATGTAACCATGGTTCTAATTTAGAAAGGCACTGAATTGAACATCAGGGTTATGGTGTACCTACCCAGTCTTATATAATGTCTTTATTAATGATCTAAGAAAGCATTACCTAATTTCTGTGATCAGAGAAAATAATCATTTGAGCAATATTGCCAAAAAGGCAACAAAATCACACTACAAAGATTCTACTGTGTTGGGTATAGGAGTAGCAGTGGATTTGAGAGTCAGAAGAATTGGCCTTGCCATTTGCAATAGGTCATTTAAGGTCTCTGAATCTTAAGTTTCTCACAATTGCTGCATAAACACAGTACAATGATAGAGACTGAAAGATTTTCCTACTCTATATAGGGATAGTGATATTTGTAATAATCCACTTCACAGGTTGGTTACAAGGGAAGTACTTTAAGGATTAACCAAAAAGTGCTATACAAAATATTATTATTATTATTATTATTATTATTATCTTAATCAAATGGAATCATGTATGTGAGAAGGTTACATCTTGTGCCCCAAAATCAAAGGCTCTGGTTTCCATTTAGCAAGATTCTCACAAATAACTGTCTTTGGGTAGCCTCCTCACCCTATTCCCTTCCCCTTATTCCAGGAATCCCTTAAAAACCTCAAAATACATCTGTCTGTTCAGAAAAAAAAATCAGTTCCTATGAAAGCACTCAGGCTACCAATGTGTCAAATACAAAACAGGCTTTATTTATCAACAAAAAAAACATATCACAAACTAATCCCCAAGCATTGGACCTTATCATTTGTCCTGACACTACCTCTTGAAGTCTTCCAAGCTTTACCACCTCTAAACTTTGCAGACCCTTTTACTGTCATATGACTTATTGATATTATCTTAGGACATTGGTCCTCGCCATCTGATCCTTTACTGCATCCTTAGTTATTTAGTGGTTTCACTAAACTTAGTTGAAAAAGTTAAAAAAAAACCCACAACAGTCTATGTTTATCACTTCAATGGTATAATTATAGAACTGAATGTACTATCTGAGATGTGGCATTGATCCTTGCTGGATCAAAGTATGATTTGGTCAATCTAACAAATCCCCAGTAAAGTAGTAGAACCAATACTCAGTATTTCTGAACCTTTTCATCTGCTCTGAAACCTGAATGTTCTTTTATATGTTGTTTTCCTCAATTAGAGTATGAGTTCCTTGAGAGTGTGACTGTCTCAGCTTTTCTATTTGTTTCTCTAGGGCTGAGCATATAGAAAGCATTTAAAAAGTGTGTCATTCATTCATTCTTATTTCCAGCCCTGTGAGGTAGATAATATAGATGTTTACAATTCACTTTTTACTTTTAGGGAAACTGACACTCAAAACAATTAAATGATTTGCCTGTGTTCATACTGCTATTATGTGTTAGATCCAAGATTCGAACCCAGGTCTTCCTGATTCAAAATCCAGAATATAATTTATTCAATATGCAGTGTCCCCTGAGTAACTTAAAATGCTGTATATCTGGATGCTACAGTGTTGTTGTTTAGTCATTCCCATCGTGTTTGATTCTTTGTGACCCCATTTGGGATTTTCTTAGCAAAGATACTGGAGTGGTTTGCCATTTCCTTCTCCAGCTCATTTTACAGATGAGGAAACTGAGGCAAACAGGATTAAGTGACTTACCCTGGGTCGCACAGCTAGTAAATGTCTGAGTGTGGATTTGAACTCAGGCAGTTGAATCTTTCTGATTCTAGGTTCTATACTCTATCCATTGTGCCACCTAGCTATCACCATGTGCCATGAATTGCATTCATTATAAAGTTATATACACTTAGCCTTGAAAGGAATCTACTCTAGCCACATAATGATTTCTAACTCCACCATTTTTACAAATGGTCATGCAGTTTCTACTTGTAGAGGTCCTGCGATGACAAGCTCAGTCCCCTTTAAGACAGCCATTCTCCTATTAATCAAATCTAATTGGAAGCTTTTCCATATGTTGAATCAAAATAGGCCCTTTTTGTTTCTAGTTCTGCCCTCTTTGGGCACAGTCAATTGCTATATAAATAGGAAAATACACAGTCTTGATTCCCAGGAGAGAAACTATGAAACCATGGAAGTTCCTCCAGGGAATCATGTGGCCCCAGGAATTGCAGTGGATGGATACAAGTGGCTAGAAATTCTTAGACCACCTAGAAATTGACATTAAGTGACATTTCAGTGGCAGAATAACAGATAGGTTCCTAGGCCCAGGAAGACCAAACTTTCTAGACACGATGGAAGAGTTCCTGGATGAAGGAGAGGAATTCATATTTTATCAAGAAGTTTAATCTTGTCAAGAGAATTTCACTCCCTGGTGTCCAGGAGATACCATCATTGTCAGAATGAAATAAATGGCAGTGAGGCCTTTATGCCTAGAGAGGTACCCATCCATGCCAGAATAAAATCTCCATCCCTGGAGCAGAAAAGAATTCAGGACAATTGTCTAGGTACATGCACTACATGATATATAATCAGTGTTTAGCAAATCAGGAACAAGAGTGATAGAAGTGAGAGGAAAAGAACTGGGGACCCAAAGCAAGTCTGTGCCTTCTAACATTTTCCATCCCTTTTTCTTCTTACATTCTCCCCATTTGAGTTTGAACTTTTGTTCTCACAATACCCTTTTTTCCTGCCTCTGTTAGACCCTGCAGAAGACTGAAGTCAGCTTTCAGGTCCTGCAGCGGGGGTGGAAGTGACTGTGGACCTATTTGGTGCTATTCACTGACAAATAGTTTCTAAAGCACTGAAACAAGGCCCAGGGAAGCTATTCCTGGGTCTCTGAAGACCAGTGAGGCAGTACAAAGGGACACTGTTCATAAATCCAATTCTGTGGAAAGGGTTTAAACACAAAATGAGGCTAAGTCTTTGTAGCTATTTTGACTTCAATGCCCAATGTACCTTTATTAATTTATTTAGGGAGAAGGGAGAGAGGCAGAAACAGTACTAACCAAATAGAAAGGCTTCCTAAGTCCATGGCTTCCCACATCATGTCTGTATAAAGCTGTATGCACCTAAATGCAAATTATTTAACTTTTTAAAAATGATTATCTCCCAATAACATATTTATATTATACATTTAATAAGTTTTATCAACCTGATATAGTGAAAGGAGCACCAGACTTAGAATTAAAAGAAATGGTTTTTATTGTTGGCTCCATAATAACTTTCTTGCCATTTGATCTTGGGTAAATCCCCTAATCTTTCTGAGCCTCAGTTAAGAAATGGAATTGGCAATTATGTGAACCTCAGAAGCTGTGATCATTACAAGCAAGCCTGGATTCATCAAAAGGAAAAAGAAGCCTTGTGATAGATATGGGGTTCTTAACTTGGCACCCATAGACCACCCTTCGGGAGATGAGGGGAGCCTATGGATAGATTTCAGCGACTCTACTTAGATAGGGGGGAAATGACATTTTTATTTTCAGGAATCTCTAACCAAAATTAAGCTTTTCCTTCAATTATTTTAAAACATTATTCTGAGGAGGGTCCATAGGCTTTACCAGACTGCCAAAGAGGTCCATGACATACAAAAAAGTTAAAAACCCTAGTACTAGACTGATTTCATTATCTTTTTTTTTTCCCACAGGATTACCAGTCTGATAGCACAGGAGAATTCTACAGATATCTAATGCCAATGTAAGGAATGTGGGTTGGAGCTTAGGTGACTAGACACTGGTTCATGTGAGCTCACAGTCTAATGGGGGAGACAACAAGAAATCGATTATAGACAAACAAGATATAGACAGGTTAAATTGTGAATAATCCATTGAGCAAAGTCCTCTGCATTAAGGGGGAATCAGGAAAGGCTTTCTGTAGATTACAGAGGTTCCCAAACTTATATGGCCTACTACCTCCTTTTCAAAAATAAATTACTCAGCACCCCCCTGAAAATCTACTTTCTTTAACCCTTCAATGTTTTTTTAAAAAATTTTCATCATTTAAAAAATATAAAATGTTTTTGTAAAATATGATGCATCTTAGATTTAATAATTTATTGTAAATTTGTGGGTTTTTTCCTGCATTGAAATTTTAATAATGCAATATTGCATCATGTAACCATATAGTATAGTATTGTAAACAAGTCATTGCATACACATATTCTTGCTGATGCATGCTGGACTTCTCTACAGTGCACGACACACTTGCCTGCCAAGACTTGCTTATCAAGACCTGTCAGTGGACTTGACCACTGATAGGTTATAACTTGCATTTTGTGTGTTTATTTGGGAAATAATGTAATCACTACAACTTTAACTCTGTTCCACAACAGATGAATTATATACTAATGGTTTTTCAAAATGTTCTTCTCATCTCTTCTTTCATTATGCTTCTACCATCTGCTTATTTTATTCAAACCCTCCAATTGCACCTGAGGCTACTACCACCCCCCTGAATCATTCCAGAACCCCTCAGGGTGTGGCATCACCCACTTTGGTAATCTATGCATATAGAAGGTAAAATTTTAACTAGTACTTTAAGGTAACCAGGGAGGTGGGGATAAGGAGGAAGAGAATTTTGGGCATGAGAAATAGCCAGTGAAAATGTTCATAATTTGGAAATGGAAGTGGCTTATGCAAGGAACTACAAAAAGGCCAGTGACACTTGATTTCAGAACACGTAGTAGGAAGTAAGGTGTAAGAAGACTGCAAAGATATTGTGGGGGCAGGTTGTAAAGAGTTTTGAATGCCAGACAGGATTTTATATTTGATCCTCGAGGTAATGGTGAGCCATTGGAGTTTATTGAGTAAGAGGGTGATATCGTCATGTTGGCCTTTTAGGAAGATCAGTTTGACATCTTAGTAGAGAATAGACTGGACTGAGGGACTTAAGGCTTAAGGTAGAACAATCAGTAGGCTATTAAAATAATCCAGGCATGAGGTGACAAAGACTAGAATGATTCTATAATTTAGTAAACAGTTTTTGACCATTTCTATAGACCAAGAAAGTCATTGCATTATAACCAAACTGGTGATAAACTACCCCAAAGTTTAGTTTGAATGGTCCTTTTATGATCAACATGTAGACCCACACTAAACCCATATTCAGAATAAAACCTGTGAGAGCTTGTTTTTGACTGATGAGGACCATGAGGACCCAGGGTCACCTTCAAATCATGATGAGGCTTCAGAGTAAGACTTCAGAGTCGAGGCTGTAACTAGTACTCTATAAGTGAGAGTTGTTATTTTTGTCCTCAAACCCTTCCTGAATCTATTTATAATTTGACTATGCAAACTCTTACTATAATATGTTGCGTAAGTTCTCCACCTGCTGTGTGATATAGGATGTCTTTTTATTTATTCATCCTACCATTACCAAGGGTTGCTTCCTATTGTGGAGGTTTTATCCAAGTTAATCCCTTAGCAATTTTTAAAGATTTGAGTATATACCCATTCATTCTTTGTTTTTCCAGAGAGAATATATAATTTTTTCAATCTTCCTTCATATCAAATCCCTTCTATCTTGTCAATAGGGGGAAAAGTTTAGTGTTCAGTTCAGTGAAAAGAGTACTACTGCTGGATTGGGTTCAATCTTGCCTATGGTGTTTACTACCTATGTGACCTCAGCATATTGTAATGGAAATTTACTAAGTGACTTAGAAGAATCCAGGCCCTAGTCTGCCATGATGAATGGACACATTAGGCAAATCACTTAAGCATCCTTTGCCTCAATTTCCACCTGTGGAAAATGAGGATGCAGAACTAGATGACCTCCAACTCCAGCTCAAAGATCTTTTTAAGGAGCCTTTTCTGGACCTTCAACAACATTCCTATCCCTTGAGGTCAGCGCCCAGGAAGGTAATCCTGCCCTCTCTCGGCAGTACTTTTATTGAGACATCTAAAAGAGAGGCAATGTGAAACTGGGGCAGGGTAGGAGTTGGGGATGGGGGATGGGGAGGGGAGATTAGTCATTGTTCTGACCCAGAAAAGCATTGATTATGTCCTCGTCTTTTTCCTTCAAGGAGACAGTATGTGAGTTAACACGATACACTTTTTCCCATGATATTTCCCTGGGCAAAGCACTAGGATTTGTTCATGTGGAAAGAAATGTCTGGTTCCTTGGAGTACACTGGTACCTGAATAGCTCTTGCTTCATTTTCTCTGCATATTAAACATCACTACCAACATAGCCATACTTCCCAGGAGGTCTTATAGGATGAAAATCTGGCCCTGCTTAATTTAGAATAATGACTTAGAAGTCTCCTACTCAGAAATATATGTACATATATATAATATATATAAATGTATATTATATGTGTGTATATACATATACATGTGCACAGACACATACTATATGTGTGTGTATATATATATACACATATACACATAAACACACACATATATATGTGTGTGTGTGTGTATGTATATATCCAGATACATTTTCAAACCTGAAGATACCCTTCTGAAACCAATTTGATCATTTAAAATTCTTCTCAGATACTTTAATACAGATAAGAGAAGAATGCAAATGTGGATGGAGACTAGCCTTGCTCTTACAGGATCCATACTCCATGTGCAAAAATCATTGGGAAAATATAGTGCAGACTGCTAGGATTGCCTTGCTGGTCCCCACCTATTTACCTATTGATTTTTCATATTTAAATGTTTCTCTTAGTTACTGTGCTCCTTCTGGACACACCAGGGTGAGGGACCAGCTCATATTTTGGCAAGGAAAAAAGGAAAAGAAAAATGGATAGGAACGAAAGATTTGGAAAAGAGAAGAAAGGAGAAAGTCAGAATCAGAGAGGAGGAGGCAGATGGGGCCCTCTGGAAGGCACTGAATATTTTAACTTAGAAAGAGGAGAGAAGAATTAAAATGGGCAAAACAAGGAGCCCCAGGATTGGCTCCCTTCAATCTCAAGCCCTGTTTTAGGAATAACATAGCTTGAAAACTTTTTATTGCTGTTTTGTTATTTTGTCACCTACATGGTTAGAGAATAAGACACCAGGGCCTGAAGTCAGGAAGAGTGAGTTCAAAACTGGACTCAGACACTTACTACTTGTATGACCCTGGGCAAGTCACTTAACCTCTGTCTGCCTCAATTTCTTCATCAGTAAAAATGGGGATAAAAATAGTATCTACCTCCTAGGGTGGTTGTGAGTATGAAATGAGATTTTGATTACAAAGCACTTAGCACGGTGTCTGGCACATAGTAAGCATTGTATAAATGTTAGTTATTATTAGCTATTATTATTATTTTGAACTTTACCATTCTTTGTATGCCCGGATCTTTACACAGTATCTGGCGTAAAGTGAGTGCTTAACAAATGTCTGGTGATAGAATGATTGATTGACTTGGCAAAACTCCAATGAACATGAATGTTTCCTGATAAGAATATGAATTGAAGTGAACTGGTTAGCTGAATTAATCTCACAAGGGAGAGGTATTATGATATATGGAAAAGTTGTGTGTAAATACTGGAAAGAGCACTGGACCTGATAACTGTACCACACTTTCTGGCTGCTGAATGATCCTGGTCAAATTTCTCTGAACCTCCATTTTCTCAGCTCTAAAATAATGCCTATGGTAGCTATCTCACAAGAGTATTGTTCCACATAAGAACAAGAATATTATAAATAAAACTGCAAATCTCATTATGTATGCTTGCATGTGTATGTGTGTGTATTTTAAATATATACTAAATGACTGATAAAGTTTTCCAACCAGATCTGAAGTCCAGACATTCCCATTAATTCCCACCACCAAGGGAGGTGGGACAAATGTGTATTTTGGTACCCAATAATTCAGTTAACACTAATTGTTGAAGATATTTACAACACTAAAGTTGAGGTAAACACTTCATGGATATTTACTAAGATAAGTACCCAATGACATCAGACAATCAATGGATCTGAGAAATCCTGTTTCTCCCTTTTTTAACAAGGCCTATACATTTTTCTTTTTGAATAATTAAAACTCCTCCAAGAACTTCATTCTTCTTTTTCCTCCCAAGACTGAGTTTAGTGTGACAGAAGGGCAAGGGGAGGGAAGGAGAGGGTGTTGCTGTTTTGGAAATGTACTGACAGAATTGACCACATTTATCCATTGGCTAGATTTAATTGGTATGGTCAGTCCCCACCCATGGACATTGATTGGCTCTTTCTGGCAAAAAAAAAAAAAAAAGGGTGTTCATTCATCATAGCAGACTAGGGCCTTGATTCTTCCAGGTCACTTAGTAAGTTTCCATTACAGTACATTGAGGTCATGGCTTCTAGTGATATAGGTGCTCTTATCTGCTCATAGTCAATGAATTGAATTGAACTGCTTAGCTGAACTGATCTCACTGTGGAGAATTATTATGATATGTGCAACAGCTGTGTATAAATAATTTAAGGAGCATTAGACCTGCTACCTCTACCACACTTTCTGACCATGAAATTATCCTGGTCAAATCTCTCTGAACCTCCATTTTCTCAGTTCTAAAATAATACCTGTGGTACCTACCTCCCAGGAGTGTTGTAAGAGCACAATAATGGATGCTGAGTGAAGTGAGCAGAACCAGGAGAACATTGCACACAGTAACAGCCACATTGTGCAATGACTAACGTTGATAGACTCAGCCCTTCTCAGTAATGCAAGGATCTAAGACATCTCCAAAGGTCTCATAATGAAAAATGCTATCCACATCCAAAGAAAGAACTATGGAGTTTGAATGCAGTTCGAAGTATACTATTTGCTATTTTTTTCTTGTTTTGTTTTGTTTCGTTTTCTCTTTCTGGTGGTTCCTGCTATTGGTTCTAATTCTTCCTCAGAACATCACTAATGCGAAAATATGTTTAATAGGAATGTATATGTATAGCCAATATAAGATTGTACACCATCTTAGGGAGGGAGGCAGGAAGGGAGGAGGAGAAAAATTTTAAACTCAAAAGTTTATGGAAGTGATTGTTGATAAATTAAAATAAATTAATAAAAAATCACAGTAATGATCACAACTGATATTTTATAGTATTTTAAAGTCTGCAAAGAAATGTATATAAAAATTTTATATGAGCATCACAATTATGTGGACTAGGTACTACAAGTATTGCAATCCCCATTTTACAGATAAAGAAACTGAGTCTAAAGTTATGACTTGCCTGTGGTCGAGAAGCAGGATTCAAATCCTGGTCTTCCTGACTCCAAGACAAGCACTCTATCCACTCTCACCTTTGGAAAAGTGAGCTATTATTATTTTGTGTATAACTAACTTTGGACCCGGCTTTTTTCACCCTTTTAGGCTGAAAGGAACAACTTACTCCTTATATAGACTGCTTATGAGTATAATACAAGATTAAATTGAGTGAAGTATCTTGGAAGCCAAGACTGGGTAATAATTATGGAATTTCCACTTCTATTTAAACTTCAGGTTTTCAGTTAGAACTAACAACAGATAAATGCATCCATCATAGGCCTTGTTTATATTGTCAATCATCGAGAATTATTAAATGCCTACTATATTTCTTTGCTGTTTGTCCTTCGTTTTCAAAGAAGATGATGACATCAGGGAGGTGATGCCATGACATGCAAGTGAATTGGATTTAAATGAGGTAGAGCTGTGCAAAGTCACCAGCCTCACTTTCTCCTCCAGAGCCATCTGGGTCCAGTGGCCAGATGTGGATCAGGATGATTAGAGATGGTCCTGGATACAGTGGGAGACCTTGGCCTTTTCAAGCTAAGGTCTTTAACGTGTCTCAGTTTAACTGAGGCAGTGCCCATTCAGTGCTTAAGGTGTAATAAAAATGAGGCAAAGAATGGTCTCTTTTAAAAAAAAATAGATCTGATAGAGGAAGACCCCATCTTCCAAACTCAGTGTTTTTGACCAAAACAGAAACCATTGTTATTTACATTCATTCTGACTGGGGATATAAAGAAGGCAAAAAAAAAAAAAAGAATCATCCCTTGCAGGTGCTCACAAGCTAATGGGGGAGACAACGTGAAAGCGACTATATTAAAACATGTTATAAATAGGATAAATTGAAGATAACATCAGAGGGAAGGCACCAGCATTAAGGGGGCAAATTCAGAAAGGCTTCTTGTAGCTGTAATTTTAGCCATAATCTGAAGAAAGCCAGATATGCTGGGAAATAAAAATGAGCAAGGAGGGCATTCCAGGAATGGGGGAGATGACTAGTGGAAATTCCTGGAGATAGGAGATAATATGCCATCTGAAAGGAACAGCAAGGAGGTCAATGTTAATGTATATGTATGCAATGTAATGTATGTGAGGGTAGGGAGAGGTAGTGATTTATGAGATGACTGGAAATATAGGAGGGGGCCAAGTTATGAAGGGCTTTGATTGCCAAACAGAGAATTTTATTTGATCCTGGAGGTGATAAGGAACAACTGGTGTTTATTGAATGTGTGTTGGAGGGGGAGAGGTTGACATGTTTAGATTTGTGTTTCCAGGAGATTAAGCTGAAGCTAAGTAGAGGATGGATTGTGGTGCAGAGAAACTTGAGTTAAGGAGACCACCTAGCAGGCTAGTGAAATAGTCTAGATTTGTGATGTTTAAGGCCTAAATCAGAGTGGTGGCAGCATCAGAGAAGAGAAGAGAAGAGAAGAGAAGAGAAGAGAAGAGAAGAGAAGAGAAGAGAAGAGAAGAGAAGAGAAGAGAAGAGAAGAGAA